>NW_018164814.1:1087092-1116534 GCF_001263595.1 Phalaenopsis equestris
AGGAGGCTAAGACCTCACTAAAATGAGGTCAACACTCCTCTAGCTCCATTGCTGGTAAAAGGACGATTGTTCTAACTACCGGCCTAACCCTGGAATCTGTATCACATGTTCCACTATTGAAGTGTAACCTTTTATCAATTAGTAAGTTGACGGATGACATTCATTGCGCTGCTCATTTCTCTCTTGATGTTTGTCTTTCAGGATCTTTTTTCGAGGAGGATGATACTGTTAAACAATTAGCTGGACCTTACTATTTCTAAGAGAAAAGCACGGAGCAAGAGAACACTTCACTCAGTAGTTGTAGTTTATCTTGAGTCACTGAATGTCCTATTATGTTATTGCAATATCGTTTTAGTCATCCTAGTTTCCAGTATGTAGAACAATTGTATTCGTTGATGTTAACTAAGAAAAATCTCTAATTTCAATTGTGAAACGTGTCGGTTAGCCAAACATCATCGAGTTCATTACCCACCCCACACTTTAACATCTTATGCTTCTTTTTCACCATTCACAGTGACGTATTGGGTCCCTCTCGCACTTCTAGCTACACTAATAAACGGTGGTTTCTTACCTTGATTGATGATTACTCTCAAATAATTTGAGTTTATATTCTAAAATACAAAGCGAAAGTTGATGTTACCTTTCAAAATTTCTACATTTTCATTTTGACCCAATTCAAAATTTTAATTCAGGTCCTCAGGATTGACAATGTTCGTGAGTTTTTAAACTCTTTTTTAAAAGAATTGTTGGTAAGTAAGAGCATCCACCACTATAGTTCGTGTACTAACACTTTTCAACAAAATGAGATAGCTGAGAGAAAAAACCGACATCCCCTCGATGTTGCTCACTCTATCTATTTCAATTATATGTCTCTAAACGTTTTTGGAATTAGTTTACATATCTCATAAATAGAGTCTCATATAAAATTCACAACTTTTTTTGAACCCCTTTAACTGCTCTAATGTCATGCTTTCCTGTTAATCAGGTCTTCTTCACTTTAGATCCCAAAATTTTTGGGTGCATAGACTTTGTTCGGAACACCGAACCCACTTGAAATAAATTTGATCTCAGATTCATAAAATGTTTCTTCCTCTGCTACCCCGCCACTCAAAAAAGGTATCAGTGGCTTGATCCCATCGCAAAAAAAAAAAATCTATGTGAGTATTGATGTTTCTTTTTTTTTAAAGTATTCCTTATTTTTCCAAGTCAACCTTAAGTGAGGCGGAGCTAGAGTTCTTGGACACTATTCCTTATTCTACTCCTATGGATGTTCCCCCCCATTGTTTCTACCTCTGAGGGAATCTCTGGCCCCTGTTGTTCCACCATCTCCTCCTCTCGTTTCTACACTCGGCGCACTCATTTCGATGCACCTACTCTGGGGCATGCTACCTCTTTGTAGGACCTTGAATCTACCCCGGATGACAACCCCAACACAACTTCTACTGCAAATGAGGGGGTGAGTTCTACAAACAAGGTACGCAATTAGGCATGCTCCCTCCCTCTATTCCATGAAAAGTTTCTTTTCGCAGTCTATCGCCAACCTACAAAGCATTTGCTACTGCCCTGACAGATCATTAAATCCCATCTACCTTTGAGGCGGAACTAGCAGATCTTGCGTGGAAGGCTGCAATAGAGGAGGTGAATGCGCTTCGATGGAACCATACGCGCGTGGTAGATATTCCTCGGGGAAAGAAAACAGTAGGATGTCGATGAATTTTTTGCATCCTGTTCAACTCTGATGGATTCTTTGAACGCAACAAAGCACGATTGGTTGCCTAAGGGTAGTTATAGACCTACGGAGTTGACTATGAGGACACATTTGCTATGGTGGCTAAGTTAAAACTATTTGATTCCTATTGTGTTTTGCAGTGAAGATGGATTGGCCCTTATTCTAGCTCGATGTGAAGAATGTGTTCCTAAATGGAGATCTCATAGAGGTGTACATATCCATTCCTAAATAACTCCATTAGAATTAAGGAGTTAATTTGTTTGTTCAATCAATTTATCATACCCGATAGGAATAATTTTTTTTGCTTTTTTCCTTTAATTTTTTATTTTATATGTTTACTTATTAGACTCCCTATATGAGATATGTTTTGTTCATTTGCATATTTAGGATGTGTGCACCAATTTAATCAATTGATTCTCCAACTAAAATATGCATAATTTGTTCAGCTTCACATTTAGGAGTGGATTCAATTTCACATAGAAGCTCAAATTCATATTTAGAAATTGAAATATAGGTCCTCATCCAAATTCATCGCATTTAGACTCTGACTCAAATTCAAGAATATACGTCTAGTAATACAGATTCAGGCTCTTCTTACCATCAAAATAATCTAGTTGTATCAGTAATTATTTATCTAATTCATCGACACGTATGAGCTACGAGTTCTTAAGTAGGATCGGGTTCACCATGTATGATTTTTGTCAGTCTATGATTGAAAAGTTGGACAGAAGAAAACAAATATTTATTTTATAGCTTTTAATCACAGGTTTGATGTTACCTTTAGATCGTTTGGAGTACTTGGAAACCTGTAGCCTGACACAACCCTAATTTATTGCCCAAACCTTTAAAACACACGATGGTAACAAAGTAGTCTCAATGAATTCCGCATTAATATTCCCACATTCCTTACATACCACTTAATTCTTATGCGTTTACATATCTAACTCCTAAACTTTGCTTTTTACAATTATACCACCTAACTCATTCACATCACATAAAAAAAATACCACTACTTGAACTTTCAAAAAGTGAAGTACACATTTTTATCCATGGAAAAAGTGGCATGTATGTAAAAATTAAAGTTTAAATGGTATGTATGTAATACATAAGAATTCATTGGTATGTATGGAAATCTTCCATGTTTTTTACTGCTGTTGAATAGAACAGGATCTTTTGATACTTGTTATTCTTAATTACTTCAAATTCCTCTTGTTCTTCCGTTTCAGACTTTTGATCTGACCACAATGACACCAGATGAACTAGACTTCACTGCTAGCTGTGAGTTGGTGGTACCAAAGCCAAGCCCAGAAGATGCTTCAGCTGATGCTAAACCCCTTGTCCGCTGGTGCTATGGCATAATTCTATGGTTTGAGACAGGTTTCACAAAAAGATTCTGTAAGGAAATGCCGACGGTTCTATCCACTTCGCCGTACTCGCCGAAGACTCATTGGTCTCAGACCATTTTCACATTTCGAGAGCCAATTGCCATGACATCTGCCAAATCCTATGCGGAAGATGGACTTATCGGCACGGAACGGCGCCCTGCAGCAAGAATTAGATCTCGCATCAGCATCGCTCGATCTTTGGTGCACCGGAGCTTAGACATATCCTTGGAGACTACTGGAATCACCTTGGATGGGAGGAAGCGCAGTTGGCCTGTTCAGATCTTTGATCTCTGATGTCTCGGCTCAGGTTCTTTTTTTTTTTAATAATTTTTTGGGGGTATTTACATATATATCACTCAATTTCTATGTATTAGTATATCTAACACGTTAACTTTAATTTTTACATTTCTATCATCCAAATCTTTAGCATCACATCCAAAAGACCACTTCTTTAACATTTAAAAGGTGAAATACACTTTCATGCTTATTTAAGGTGGCATAAAGGTGAAATACCAAAAATAAAAGTTTTGGTGTTAGATACGTAAATACGTTAGTATTGAGTGGTATCTATGTAAATCTTCCTTTTTTATTGTTATGTTCTCCATGGAACTTAAAAAGACGGCCTTCTGCTCCGGCTTGTATTGCTTGCCAGGATGCTTGCAGTTTTCTGGCTTGTTTCTATAACTATCAAGTTTGATTGTATGTACTTTAAGAAAAAGAGAAATAATTTGTTGAAGTGTAAAACTATTCTGCTATAGGTTGTGGTTTGATGATTAAGGGAATGAAATGAAATCCAAATTAAATTATTTGCTTCCGATGCAAACATCATTTGGATTTTTTATTTATTTTGTTTTATTTTTTTCCTTAAGCAACGCTATAAACTTTAGGCTCAGTATCTTTTTTTTGTTGCTATGCTAATTTATGGCCTATATTAGCTGAGGGAAAGTGACATTTTTCATATCCGAAAAGAAATATGTTATTTCATTCTTTATATGAAAATGATCATCATTTTTGAAATGCTAAGGTACGCAGGAAAGGTGTTCGACCATAGTTCCAAGAAAACTGTCAAGCCTTTTATTATCTAATCCCATAACTCCTATAACATATTAAAATAGGTTCTTATACAGTTATACTCATTTTGTTTGGCACAAGTTCGACTGATTAAATATTTCCCTTCCAAATACTTACAAAAAAATGACAACTTAGTTACAATCATCTGGCATCATGCTTCATAAATCATTTTCAAGAGAAGGTTTCAAAATCTCCCATGAGTTCTTTTTCTTGAATATTTGAGTATGTTAAAGAGTATACTCAGACCTCTGCTTGCTTCCATAAACTTGTATAAAAATTTACATACATACCACTCTAACACCTAAACTTCATTTTTTACATAGCTATGCATGAAAATATGTATTTCTCTTATTAAAACTTAAAATGGTGGTATTTTTTATGTGATATGAAAAATTTGAGTTGTATTAATGTAACAATTAAAATTTAGGTGTTAGATATGTAAATAAATAGGAATTAGGTGGAATGTTTGTAAATTCCCCAAATGTTATAATGGGGGGAAAGCAGGAGGCTGGAGTAAGAGCTACTCATACTCAGGTTGAGAACTATAAGATCCCAAGATCTTGCAAGCTCTTCATAAGCAGGAGGCTGGAGTAATACTCATAGTTCAGGTCGAGAGCTATAAGATCCCAAGATCTTGCAAGTTCTTCATAAATTGTTCCCCTACAGGTGAGCCTGATTTAAAGAATACCGCTGGGTAGCCGATAGGTGCTTCCACCCATTTTTCAAATCCTTCTTGTTTATTTTCTGATTCAGTTGAAGACATTCCAAATATTTTTCCGGTCCATATATGTTTCCAAGAACATCCCTGGCCCAATGGGAAATAGGCTTTCACTTTCTTCTTTCCCTTATCTAAAACAGGAACTACTAATATCTCAGTTCCTATCAGAAACTGTTGGTAAGTCAGGCTGTGGATGTGCTCATCATAAGGATAATGAAGAAACAGATGTCGGGCGACTGGTAACCCAGTCTGAGAAGCTTCCTGTTGATCAATAGTTCTATCAATCTATAAGAATCTAAAACCTGATGCATTTTTTTGTTATCAAGTTGAACATTTGAGAGAGAGAAAAGGATCAAAAATGACCCCCAGATTTTTTTGTGGGGAGTCATTTTAGTCCGAGAGTTTATAAAAGTGTAAATTTAATCCCTAAAATTTTTAAAGGGACTAAATTAGTCCTCTCTGAGGATTATTTCAGCTCTTATTAAAAGAATCTGAGGAGTAACTTGATATTTTTGTAGACTCTAAGACTAAAATGGCCACATATAAATAGCCAGGGGACTATTTTGGCACTTTCCTCATTTGAGGGATTACCTTTACTAGTTGAGCTCTATAAAATTTCCAGGCCTTGTAAACCTTTGCAAATCTTGAAAAATGACTCAATGTTTTGCTGTTGGAGTAGAATTGACAGTTTGATTCTGGCTTGTTTCCCTGCAGCAACATTCAAGTTTATATTGTGGCAATGAAGAGTTACGAGAATGAGGCTTCTGTTTCTTACTTCATGTGTTCTGTAGACTGTATTGAATGCATTCAGCTCCATCCAGCGCAATAAAAGCTCTTCGCTTCGTCGGTACTTTATCATAGGTAAGTTTACTGCACAGTATCCTCCAATGTCACTATGATTTAGAGCAAAACCTGAGAGTCCACTGCTGAGCAAGCCTGTAACACTGCTCTTGATTCCATCGTTGTGCTGCCAGCTTACCATTTGGTCTCCTTCCCAGAAAAGCATTGCCCACTTTGGGCTCTCTCTGAAGCCAGCCCTCATAAAGAACACCAACCTTTCTTCATCATCTCCCCCATCCTTAGATTTCCACTCATCCACAAACTCTCTATTCACTCTTGCCCATAATTCTGGATATCTGTTATGAGCAGTGATGGGATCTTCACCTGTTCATTATTGACTTGTTTAATTTTTTTTTAATGGTATAAGAAACTAAAAGGAGGAGCTATAATAGGAACCTGAGAAGAGATTGGCATCTAGAGGAAGGCCTTCACCAAAATCTGCCATCCAGCCACTGATACCACAGTCTACCATCTCATGAAGTATCTTCTTGAACCAACTGCTTGCATTTGGGTGTGAGAGGTCTAACATTCCTACATCAAAAGCAGTGTTGGGTATCATGTAGGTAGCACCATTTTTGTCTTTCACTAAGATGTCTAACTCTTCTGCTTCTTCAAAGAGATTTTTGTTCTTGTTTGGCTTTTCGTTTCTCTGCAAATTAATTGGTTCCTTAGAGACTAAATGCTTTTGGTTTATATACATTGTATGTCATGTGTTATGAAATCGATGTGATGAATAACATAAGAAACAAAGAGAAGACAGATCTACATGTAAAATTTTAGATGGGAAATACCGTGGGCATACAGAAGAAAATTCACTATATCAAAGAGAGGAGAAGTCACAAGGGAAGGTAAAATTTTAGATGGGAAATAGCTCGGGCCACAGAAGAACGTTCACCATATCAGACAGAGGAGTTAGAAGGGAAGAAAGAGCCTGGGGAGGTAGCTCACACACACACACAGACACACAAGTGTCAAAAAGATACCCGACTCATTTGTGGAGGGTCATTTTAGCCCCAGAGGTTATAGAAGTATCAAAATGATTCTCGGACTCTTTTGCAGAGGGTCATTTTTGTCCCAGAGTTTATAAAAGTGTCAATTTAGTCCCCAAACACTTTCATATGAGTTGAAAAATCCTCAATGATAACTATTTTAGCCCACATTAAAACAGTCCGATGACTAATTTAACACTTTTCTAAACCTTGGGACTAAAATGGCCCCGTGTAACTAGTTATGGGATTTTTTTGGCACTTTACTCTAAATAGTTAGATATATAACTTGTTTGGAAGAGATTTACCACCGGAACAAGGCAAGGGTTGCAATAAGTCATAACTTTAATGTTGTTTGCTCTAAAATCATCAACTAATTCTCCCCAACCAGCATAGTGAGTAGTGTCAACCTCCCAATTCCACCAGAGCTGAGACCCAATTATTGTTTTTCTCTTGCCAACCCAGTCCTACAAGGTTGCCAAATTTAGCAATTAAGCCACTAATGAAAATTTCTTTTCACAGATTACTCACATTGAACTGAACATGCAAAAATTTTTTTGAAAGCAGAACTTATGATTTTGATGTTTTAGTAAATAATCTAATAAATATGATATGTTTTTCTATATTCTGTTAAATCTATGAAGACTCGATTGTTACCTGTAACCAAAAGGCTGACACAGGAACATCATGATCTTTTAGTTGATCCCAAACCCTGCGAACGGCTTCAGTACCTCCTTGCATGCCAATAACAGCGCCATTAATGATCCAACTTGGTAGCTCTGGAGGCCTTCCTATGGTTTCTGTGTACCGTTTGATCAACTCTGCAGGTGAACTTCCATTGAGTATTCTTCCACCCACAAAATTTCCATGCACCTAGCCAGAAGCATCACTAATGAGTATTATTTAATTTTGCAAGAATTTCAAATGAAGAAAGGATCAAAATGCAATATTTGTATCTTCAAAGGTAATCACCTGTATCTGAACTCTATCATGTTCTGTTAGATCAAAGATTGAGTACTCGTATCCTTCAAGGTAAAGACATCTCATTTTTGATGTCATGTAGAATGGTGAAGGAGCATAAGTTGTGCTCCAATCACCACCTGATCTATCAAAGAGACAATGCACATATTTGTTACGGAAAAAAATGGAAGATTTACATTCATACCACTCAATTTCTATGTATTTACATATCTAACACCCAAACTTCAATTTTTTTTATGTATATGCCACCTTAACCATGCATGAAAAGATGTATTTCACTTTTGGAAAGTTGTTGTATTTTTATGTAATATGAAAGATTTAGGTGATATAAACGTACAAGGTTAAATTTTGGTGTTTAAGAGACTTAAATTCTAGCTCTGTACCTGTAACTGACCAAATTAGCTGCAAATGTAATGGGCTGATCTCCTCTCCCAATGCCTTGCTCCTGCACCAGTATAGGAACTCTTCTTCCTTTAAACTCCATATGGGAGAATTGTTCTCCAAATCCATAGAACTTCTCATCTCTCTCACTCGAATATGTTAGAATAACTCTGTTCAATTCTTTGAATCCATTAGCTCTCTCTTCTTCCTTCTCATCATCTGAAGATAAACACAGGAAGTCTCTTCGGCTGGAGAAGCATGAGACCCGATGTCGTCTTCTAACTCGAACCTGCTTCCACCTCTTACCATGGAAACCTTCTGAAAACCTCTGGTAGACTCTTAGGCTTTGCTGCTGTTTCGTCTCTCCGAACTTGACCTGGAACCCAACCTGATTGCTGTTCTTCTGATGAAAAAGAACCCAATACCTCACTGCAAGAGATGATTTCCCAGCCCTCTGAAGGCTAGGGTTTCTTCCCCAAAACCATAATTTCCTGGAAGCAAACCTTTTAGATCTCTTGCTGGAGATCCAACCACTGATCACTAGAGCTGGAAATTGGATCCTCTTCAAAGGTTCGTGAGGAACATTCTTCTCATTTGATTGAAGTAATCCATGGAGAAACTCATAATAATTCTTTAATTTCCGCTCAGTTTCAGAGCTGCAAATTGCTTTGATTTCTTCAATGGTTTGATGATCACAGAGGAATGAGACATCGCCATCATTGATCACGAAAGAGCCTCTGCTCTCCTCCACCTCGGTCTTCGCAGCTGCGGCAGAGACGAACGCCTCCCCCGGTATGCTGGACCATAAGCTTCGATCAGGCTGGGATTTGTGGGATATTGACGCATATCCGCCATTGTTGGAGCTCCAAAGAAGCTGAAAATCGTTCCCGATTTGGTAAACTTGGCGATGGGGAAGAATTCTATTGTAGGAGAGGGTTCCATGGATCAACGGGAGGGATTTTGAGGGGGAGGGGAAGGGGTTGTTGACGTGCTTGTGGTGTTTCTTGGTGATTTTTAATGGCGGCATGCTTGTGTACTTGGTGATTAAAGATCATTAGGGTTCTAGAGAACCTAAAAGTTTAATTTTTATTTTGCTTGCATCTTATACAGAGGTGGCTATTGAGTTGCTGACTAACTGTGATCAGTTTCACGGAAAAAATTTGCGATGGACATACTGCCTATGATATTGAGGTTATATCGAGGGTACAAGGGATTACATCCGCAGTATAACTCCTTGTAACCTCCTCATAACATTTTGTAACCTACCTATAACCTAAAATAAGTTTCGCGCTTCTGTTATTATATATTAAGAATTTATTAGTAGGTTACAGGTAGGTTACAAGGGATTACACCGCGGATATAACCCCCTTGTACCATCGGTATAACCTCAATATCGCACGCAGTACCGCGTACGTCTATCGCACGCAATTTTTTTCCCGGTGAAAAAAAATCAGTCATTTATTCAAGTAAAATGAAACATTTCGCATGTAGCTGTAAAAAAAGCTGCGTGCACGAAAGGAAAAATAACTTTTTTTTTTTTGGTAAATTAAGATATATTTGGAACTTATTTTTATTTATTTATTTATTATTATTATTATTATTATTATTATTTTTTGTGAATTAAGATTGGCTGTTTTTATTTCCGTAGAGGATGCATCTAACGCGCTTGTTGGACTCCATCCATCTCATGTGGCCTGGCGGCCTGCGTTGGAATGTAAAAATTAAAAAAAAAAAATTAAAATTAAAATGTAGGGATGTATCTAGACGAAGAATTGGATTCCATACATACAAATGCATCTGTCCTTAATCTGAACAATTTTTTTTGGGAAAATTCAAATTGTTATGTTGGTATATTAAATTTTGTTTTGAAGTAAAAATAAAATATATGGATAATTGTAGCTTGGTATTACCCAATTTAAACATATAGAAATCTAAATCAAAAAAAAAAAAATTTGCGGATCACACCCAATGAAGAGAGCGTGATAGGACTTAGGAGAGTGAAAAAGTAGAGAGAGTGTGTGAGGATTTCTATGTTGGATCTTATGATATCCAAAATAAACACTAACCCTTATTTATAGAGGAGTCATTATAATGATAATATTACATCTTTGCCCTAATTTGGATGGGTAAGATTTAGACATCCTCCTAAAGAGTAAACGGATGAGTTGCCCTGTTTAGATCAATTAGCCATTCTCCTGTCAACTTTTGACTCGGTTAACTTAACTCGGTCAGCTCGATAGGACCACATGATCTCTTTATAGGAAACCCTTCTTTATCATGTTTTCTTGTTCTAGATCGTTGGATCCTTATGAGACCAACACTAAAGTCCTTTTGATATACAGATAGAAAAATGCAACAAAAAATCACAAAAAAAGGAGAAATATCCTCCATATAACAATAATAAACGCTATAACTTTTTAATAAATATAAAACACGTGTAATAATATTATAAGACAACGTAATGACATTAACAACTTTGAATCTCACAAGCTTCTCTAATTGGCTCTATAACGTGGGTGTAAGGGAATGTGCATTGCATTGATGGAAGAAACTAAAGAGAATTTTCATTTTGATTGGATCCCTTCGATGAGGATAAATATGTTTTGAGGTAATAATTATCATAGTCCAAACTCTTATCAATCTAAAAATTGTCTGATCTGACTTAATGGCCTCGTAATCTTCTCGTAGTCTTAAGAGATCAACCATCCCTGAACGTGCTTAAATTCACAATTTCTAACAAAATTCTAACAATTACATCAAAAAAGGCCTATATATTTAATTTACATTGCATTCATTGTAGATATTCGAAGTTGTTGGTAGGGCTGTAAAAAAATGCTCATTATCCATGAATAGTTGTGTTCGGCTGATTAACTAGCTCATATTTGAATCATTCGTTGGTAAGCGAGCCGAGCATGAACAACCTTTCGTTCGATCATGCTTGGCTTGTTTTAACTCAAAATAAAGAAATTATATATATTATTTATATAATAATATAGTATATGTATATTTTACGTAAGCTTAAAAAAAAAACATTTTATTGCATATGAATGATGCATCTTCGAATCTAATATCTTACATTTTTTATTAATTAATTTAGCTTAAAAAACAATCATAAACATTTTTTTATCCTATTCATAACTTTATTTTTATAAGATGCTAAGAATTCAAGAGTTATGTAAGTAAAAGTTCAAATTTAGATTTTACATTTCAAAATATTGACTTTAATTAAAAATAATTAATATCTAAATTAATGTATGATAAACACACACGCCCACATATACATATTTTACATAATTCTTATATATTTATGTATCTAACATCTAAATTTTAATATTTACTTATATAATACTTATTATCATAATCATATACATTAAAATATATGTTTTAATTAAGAAAATTAACAATTAGTGGTATTTTTAAAAGATGATGTGAATTTAAGAGTTATGCAAGCAAATATTAAAAAGCTAGGCGATAGATATGTAAATATATAGAATTATGTGAAGTGTATGTAAAATATGAACTCTCAAGTTTCAAATGCG
Organism: Phalaenopsis equestris; assembly: GCF_001263595.1. Lineage (NCBI taxonomy): Eukaryota > Viridiplantae > Streptophyta > Magnoliopsida > Asparagales > Orchidaceae > Phalaenopsis > Phalaenopsis equestris. The sequence continues at coordinate 1,098,723 of NW_018164814.1, forward strand.
TTGGCTCAGTGAGAAACTAATGGAGATGAATGTGTACTCTTTCTGCTTCACGCTGTCCACAAATCAAAATTATGACATAAAATGTAAGTAATTTCATTCAAAATGCAATAATATTTATATTTTTAATATTATGCTAATGATCTTTCATGATAATTGGATATTTCACCCCTCTAATAACTAGCATCCAAGTCATATATTTGACAAAAAAAAATTAAGTGCAACATATAATTTATGACTAGAATTTGATATTCTCCTTCATAGTTGAACAAAATTAAAAAGTGTCACCCACATGCAACCCCATTTTGCCATTTCTGCTATAAAGAAAATTTGGGTCTATTTGGGACCATTACAATTGTTTGAAGAAACACCTTTGAAGCTGCTGCAAAAGAAACAACTGTTCAAAAAGTTGCGGTGGTTATTACAATATTTTTTTTTTCAAAAAGTCAAACCGCAACTTTCAAGCAACCACCACAGTTAGTCAAGTCAGTTTGTAAAACACAGCTTTTCTCCATTGTTTTTTGAAAAAAACTAGCAAAACACAATTTTATCAAACACAAAATGTGGTGCGTCACTACAAAGCTGCACCCCCAAAATATCTATAAGTAAGCAATAATGAGCCATTATACAAACACAAATATCAATTTGGGACAAACAAAGTTAAATCTCTTAAATTTCTAAGCAGCAGAAGAATTAATAAAAAAAAGTCAGAGAACATAGGTGCACGCTTGAATTATAGCATGAAGATTTCAATATGATACTACATTTATAACAAAATTTACAGAAACCAATAGAAAAGGTACCAACTTTATAAAGCCTAAAGCACTAAAAATGCACTGAGGTCCAGAACTTACAGTTTAAAACATGATTACAGTAATCCAGGAAAAAGAAAGATGAAAAGAAACCCAAATCCAATAGAACTTCAGAGTATTCTTCAGCTTTAGCTTCCCTCAGCTTTAACTAAAGCCCCTTGAAGGGGGAGTCACCTTCCAGCTAATGATGGCACTGCTTTTACTTTTCTCTTTTGCAATGAATGTGCAATCCTTACATCTATGGCAGCCTATTACAGGGATCATGGGTTGCAGGGATGAATAATTGTTTCCAACTTGGTGTGTAATTTTACCTTCCACCCCATTCCAATTACCACTTCACATATCTACCAAGGTCTGGTGGTTTTTTGAAAAAGGCCAGGGATCACAGGCTTGGTTGCAGTAGTTTTCATGTGAGCTCACGTGGAGGAAGTAATAGCAGACAGAGGAAGAATAGTCGTTGTACAGCAGCAACAGAAGGAAAGGTGTAGTCTTTTGGAACCTTCATGCACATGAAGTTGGAGGTGAGCTAATCTGTGCTTTCATTTAATGGAATCTCTTGATCAATTTCAGAAAAACCTTACATTCTGGCTGTTCAGAACAGAAATATTGATGAAGAAAAGACGAAGGGATCAGAAGGCAGTAAATGTCCACTTGTATAATTCAACACGAGTAAAGTGTCGAAATAATCCCCTAACTATTTACATGGGGTCATTTTTGTTCCAGAATCTATAAAAGTGTCTAAATAGCTCCAAGATTATTTTAATATTAGCTGAAATAGTCCTCCCCGAATAGTCTCCGGGGAGGACTATTTTAGCCCCCATTAAAAATTTTAGGGACAAAATTGACACTTTTATAGACTCGGGATTAAATGTACCTCTAAAAAGAGAGATTCGAAGTGTTGTAGATATGTATTTTGGGGGTCAAGGGAGTAATTGACTCCTTCAAAATGAACATTTATGTGAGGACAGGCTTTAGTCAGATCCCTTAATGCACTGCAGGAGATTCCTTCCCCTAATGCCCTCTCTTGAGAGAAAATAAGAGATGTTTTCAGTAAAGCTTAGTATTCTTCACTCTCATATTTATCTTTAAAAAGAAATTAAAAAATGTCAATCTTTGACAATTATTGAGATATAGATCTCAACAATTACAGGAAGGATCTTTGATCCCTTCAATGAGAGTTACTGAAAATGATGAGAAGAGTTTTGACTCCAGTTTTCTTGACGCACTCGTCCGGCAAAAAAGATAGGCAACAAGTGCATGAAAGCCAACAACAGCCACATAGTTCTTCTTATGTACATGCTTAACAGATAAACTTTCATATTTATATGCATAACACTTGAATCTTTAATATTACATAAAAAATACCACTATTATTACCTTTTTACTATTACTAACTTTTTAAAGGTGAAATACACATTTTCAAACATAGGCTTACGATACCAAAGTGTAATGAATGCAGATATCAAACTTTAGGTGTTAGATATATAAATAACCAAGAATTTTGTAGTGTGTATATAAATTTCTCTTTATTTTAATACTAAATTTTTGAGGCACCGAGTTCGGTGAGCTTTACTATATAGAGAGGGCCAGTGCTGGGTTACAAAACGAAGCTTTTATTTTCAGGGCAGGGTGAGTACTCAAAACCTGCAAATTATTCATTTTATCTTTAACCAATATGCTATAAGTTCGAGCATTTGCAAATGAAAGCTTAACTTATCTATGTCATTCACGAACAAGTTCTTTGTTCTTCTTGGAATATGCAAATCACATGTATGCCTCTAGATGTGTAAATTATTTAAAGGTGGCAGAGGAGCGGGCCAAAATCAGTCAAGATTCCCTCCCCACCCCCTAGCTTATAATGCATTTTCAATCAAAAGTAATATCTGCCATCCCAAACAGTGGGTCACATGTGTATGGGGGCCATGTGATGCATACATAATAAGTTCACTCAAGAATATATGGAAATCATCAGAGGAAGTTTTCATATGAGGAATAGAATCTTCCACAAATTCAAATTTTAAGAAAAAATAATAATATGAAGCACATGCAACAGTAACTATTTTTGCCATTTTTGCCAAAAAAAAAAACATATTTAATTATTCTAAATTTCTCTCTTAGTGTCAATAATTCAATAGAAGAAGCTAGAAAACCATCAAAGCCCTCCTTTTTTCTACAATTTATACATCCATATTGGAAAAATTATTTTCTTGGACTAAGAACAGCACTGGTTATGTGTATGTACGAGTGTGTCAACAATTAATATGCAGCCTGCTCATTACTGAACCAATACATGCTTGAAAAATAGCTTGAAGTTAGTATATACCTTTTAGTTACTCTGATTACAAGGTCTGGTTCTTAGGACTATCTAGCAGGCACAGAAATCATGAATAGTCCGTATATACACACACAGAAATCAAGAACAGGCTTGGGTACAAGTTCTTCATGTTTCAAAATTGTTAAAATCAAGCCAATTTATCCCTCACCAACATCTAGGACTGAAACTCCGTACGTTCTCAACTTTTTTTTTTTTATTTTGTGTGTGAAAAATCATATTAAAAAGTTGGGAGAATAATGTTTTGTTTCTGATTTTTCTCTATGGATGACTCACACTGGAGCTTCCCAAATCCCAAGTAAGCATCTTCTCTTATGAGAAATGTAATGTCCCATCCCTAAAGAAAGGGGTGCTAATGCACCTTCATAAGGATTCCCTTTTTTCTTTTTGGAAGATCATACCACACAATTCTTATGTATTTACATATCCAACACCTATACTTCAATTTTTACAAATATGTAGCCTTATATATGCATGAAAAAGGTATATGTCACTTTCTAAAAGTTAAAAAAGTGATATTTTTGGTGTGCTACAGAAGATTTGGGCAGTATAAATGTAAACATTAAAGTTTAGCTGTTAGATATGTAAATACAGAAGAATTTTGGTGGTATGTATGTAAATGCCCTTTTTTCATCTATGTAGAAAGCCATGAATGTTTGTTTTCAAAATCAGAACTTTATTCTTTGGTAGAAGCAACAGACTTTAAGCCCCACCATTCAGGCCAATGACAGGTTTGGGAATAGAAAATGACACTGCGTCAATTGTGGATGGTAACAGAAGAAAAATAAACACCTCCAGCTATTTTCACCTCCTTTCTTATATCATGGAAGTCACGGGCCTGCTTTGAAACAACAAATAGAAGAAGAAAAGTAAGAGGTGGCCGCTAATAAGAGACAGATGAAGCCTAAGATAACCTTATCAATGAGCAAAATGAGCAGGTTTCAAATTAAACAGCATATTTGTTAATTTATTTTATTTATTTTTGTATAATGAACAGAATTATCTTACAAACACAAAATGATTGCCTTAGGAAAATGTGTCTTGCATCTTGAGCCAAACCTATGGAAGTTAACCAACTTTAAAAGTGTCTCCCACTGAGACACTGTAGTTTTACGCCATAACTTAGACACTTTTTAGTCTAAGTGATGCACTGCAGTACATTTATTTCCATATGCATCTTATGTACAGATAAAGTACTCATAAGTTTGAGTAGAGGGAGAGAGGGAGAATACTTGAGGTCCCCATAGAAGAGCTTGGAAGCAATATCTATAACTGAGAAGAAGAAGAAGACCTGCACTCTCTGCTCACTGCCAGCAATGGCCTTCTTGATGAGGAATTGTAGGGAGATGGTAGTCTCCATGGAGTCTCAAAAATCAGTCCCTGCACCATTTCTCACCAAGACCTATCAGCTTGTTGATGATCCATGCACTGATCACATAGTCTCATGGGGAGAAGATGGCACCTCATTTGTAGTGTGGAGGCCTCCTGAGTTTGCCAAAGACCTCCTGCCCAATTACTTCAAGCACAACAATTTCTCAAGTTTTGTGAGACAACTCAACACCTATGTAAGCTTTGTACAGAAACCATCATTCCTCCTCAGCACCTATGTAGCTTTCTGTTTTTCTCAATAGTCTTAATGAGGGTTCTTTCTGCTTCTCTTCTACCCTTAACGTTCTATGTGTAAGAGATTATGAGTTCTGGCACTGTTTTCTCAACTGTCTGGCATTGGCTTTTGTGCGTGGTGGTTCCAATATATGCAGCATTGCTTTTTCTTCTGTTCTTTTGAATCTCTTTTTCAATGTAGAGATGATTCTGTGCAGATCGCTTCTTCTAGAATCAGTTTCCCTCAACAAGTTCTTTCAACGGGTCATTTTGATGATAGATACTGTTCAAAAATAGTTCATTTAGACAATCCAGTTCAACTTTGTAGAGAAAGAATTTTGAAAGTAATTTTAACTACACCTTTGAGAACTCAAGAAAAAAATGTTTTCTCGTTTATGGCCTGCATTAAGTTTTCCTTGTGAGTTTTTCTAACAACTCAATGGTGGGAATCAGCTACTCATTCTTTACTTGTGTGTAACTGAAATAAAGAGAGGCTGTTGCAATTGCAACAAAGTCTTACTCTAACAAAGTAATGCTGATGATCAAGATCTCCTACATTCTGCAGGGTTTTAGGAAAACAGTGGCCGAGAGGTGGGAGTTCGCTAACGAGTTATTTAGAAAAGGCAAAAAAGATATACTTTCCGAGATCCACAGAAGGAAGACCCCTCAAATCTCTCAACAATACCATCATCAACACTACTACTCACCTCCAACAATTCACTACCAGGAAGAAATGAGCCGTTGGATTGAACCAACATCACCTCTACCAAATAGTGATGCGAACAAGTTCATTTCTGCACTTACTGAGGACAATGAGAGATTGAGGAGAAAGAATTCATACTTATTATCAGAACTCACACACATGAAACAGCTGTGCAACGACATCATCTACTTCATCCAGAACCATGTCAGCCCAGTTCCTGCAGAGGAAAGACAGGTCAACCCAAGACCTTGCAGAATTGTAGAGATCGGTCCTTCGGATAATTCAGCAGCACCTCTCTTAGAAGTACAATGCTCCAAAAATCATGGGTCAGTGGAAAAAGTATCGAAGGAGCCAGATGGTGGCATCAAACTCTTTGGAATTCCAATCAAGGGAAACAATATATTGCAATCAGAAATAGGTGGCAAAAAAGACTCTGAGAAAGAGTTTTTTGATAGTTAGTGTTGCAAGAAGTAGGGAGCCTTGCAGGAGTAAATTTTAAGTGGTAAATCTGTAAATAGAATTATGATTGAGTGGAGAGAAAATCTTGATGTTTCAGGATGTTCAACTCATAATTTGCTAGTGAAGTTCAAGTGTAGTAGAACTTAGGTTCGCTATGTTCAAGCAATCCTCTTCTCTAATGCTTTCAAGTCCCCATTTTTTTGCTTCCACTTAATATATTCGTAACTAGCACCCAAACGTTGTTAATGCAACAATATTGGATTTCAGTTCCACCTATGATACGTGAAACTGTAGAAATAACAAGTGGTTGGGTTGTTATGAAAATTACCCATGAATATGCACCCGAATAGTATCCATAACACACTAGATAGCAATTTTAGTAGAACTAAAGAAGAAATATTGTGGGTAACAAAAGGATGCAAAAAAAAATATTGTGGGTAACAAAAGGATGCAATAAGAGTACTGAATAATACCCGCATAATTCTCCCAAAAGGAGTGAAAAAGGGTTGGCGCCATTAGCAGTAATACCGTTATGGCTATGTTGAGTTGTGGAGGTTAGTTAACATGGAGAAAAAGTAATGAAATGATTTTGAAGAAATTATTACTTTTTCAATCATGAGTTGGGCTTCTATAGAACCATACAAACCTTTTACAAATAACCCCTAGAATTCTTCTATATTTTCTATTTACAATTAGACTCCTCAAAATAAGATACAAATCTCAACAAACCCCCCTCAAGATGGGCAAAAGATATCCACTAAGACCATATTGTTACATAATCTAGACAAATTTATTGAACTATGTCCTTTAGTGAGACATTTAGTCAATTGCTCTCGAGTGGCTACATGACTTAGCTGCAGTAGCCCATTATTCAGCTTTCCCTAGATGAAGAATCTATCAATCTCCACATGTTTGGTTCTATCGTGTTGCACCGGGTTGTTGAAAATGTTGATTGTTGACTTGTTGTCACACCACAACTTCATTTGAGTTCCTTGATCCACCTTGAGCTCGACCAACAAGGTTCTCATCCACATCATCTCAGCAACTTCTAAGGTCGTGGCTCTGTGCTCTGCTTTTGTTGTTGACCTCGCGACTATAGCTTGTTTTGTGCTCTTCCAAGAGACCAAGTTGCCCCCTACAAACATGCAGTATCCCGAGATGGATCTTCTATCATCTGCACAACTCGCCCAGTCAACATCACAATATAGCCCTCAATGTCTAAATGCTCATTCTTCCTGAAAATCAACCCCCCCCTTAGTGCACTATGCAGATAACTCAGAATTTGATACACTGCGTCCATATGACCCTTCCTTGGATCATGCACATAGCGGCTAACCACGCTCACTACAAATGAGATGTTGGGATGTGTGTGACTCAGATAGATCAAACGACCCACCAATCTTTAGTATCTCTCACGATCAGCTGGCTCTCCCACCTCTGCACTCAACTTGACCTTCTGATCAGTTGAATAGACAGCAAGCTTGCATCCCAGAATGTATGTTTATGTGAAGAGATTTAATACATCCTTTTTTCTAAGATAAAATCATCCCCTTTGGTTCACGAGTCACCACAATCCCAAGAAAATAGCTAAGTTGTTCAAGGTTTTTCACCTCATATTCTTGTCCAACCTAACATTTAATTGAACAATCTGTGTCTCATCATCATCAGTAATAATCATGTAATCAACATGCACAACAAACATAGTGATGTGACCACCATTTTGACGAAAGAACACCGTATGATTGGCATTCATCGGATAATAACTCATGCCCTCCATAGTTTTTCTAAACATGTCAAACTAGGCTTTAAGAGATAGCTTCCAGCCATAAAGAACTTCCTGAGCCTGCACACCTTGCCCTTTGTCTAATCTCTGTTGAATTCCGACGGTATGTCCATATAAACCTCCTTCAGTAACTCACCATGAAGAAAAACATTATTCACATTAAGTTGGTGTAACATCCACCCACCATTCACAGCTAGAGAAAACAATGTTCTCATTATGCTCATCTTTGCTACAGGTGCAAAAATCTCATCATAAGTAATGTAATATATCTGACTATACCCTTTCGCCACCAATCGTGCCTTATAACGCTCCACTTTCCCTTCTGGACTTTGTTTTGCTGTGAAAATTCGCTTGCACTCAACTACTCTTTTCCCTGCTGTTAATGGTATTATTTCCCACGCCTCGTTGTTATCAAGAACACCAAGTTTCTTCGGCATGACAGCCTTCCACTTTGGATTTTCCTTGGCTACATGCAACACTTAGGTATAGAGGCAATGCTTAAAGATACAATGAATGTTCTGTGTACAGATGATATGTTAGAGTATGAGACAAACTGAGTAATGTCATGGGAGAAACCAAAGCAATCAGAAGAATAACGATCAGAAGAACAACTCGCATTGTTGTCAGAGGTTCTCCTTAAAGTTATGGGAGTGGAAAGAAGAGAAATAAATCATATCACCTAAGTAATTATATTATGTAGTGGAAGGTGTAAGTGTCTCAAAGAGTCGGGATAGACCGGGACAAGTGACTTAATGACACGGGTGGCACAACTGACATCATTCCCTCATTCTACCTCCTCCTTTTGTACAATCTCAGCTCCCTTTGAGCTTGAATCACTCCATCTTTAGGTTCATTTTTTTATTTTTCAGCTCTTCCTCAATTGATCATTCCCACACAACGGGAAAAGACATCGCTCCCACCTGTAACAATCTTTTACCATCACTAATCTCCCCCTCACACCTCATACCTTCAGTGTCTGATGAGCACCAGGGTGTGGTAAGATTCGAACTCTCTAAAAGGCGCATCCATGCTCACAAACAGTTTCTTCTCTATCGGACTCCAACAAACATACTCCTTCTGGGTAGCAGAATAACCCACGAAAAACACACTTAACAGTTCTAGGATCTAATTTTCCTACTAATGGTCTGTTTTCTTTTAGAAAACATACACAGCAAAAAACCTTCAATAGGAGGATCTCACCAATATCTTATTTCAACATCTGATTAGAAGACTTCTAGTCCAACACTCTTGAGAGCATTCTATTGATCAATTGAGTCGATGTTAAAATTGTTTGCCCCTAGAAGTACACTTTGAGACATTCATCGTGATCATCATGCTTCGAGCTACCTCTAGAAGGTATCTATTCTTCATCTCTGTTATTTCGTTTTCTATCGGAATGTATGAACATGTGGTATGATGTTGTATCCCTTGGTTTGACAATTATTTCCCAAATGTCTTATTGGTATATTTTATCCCATTATCAGACTTCAACATCTTCACTACTGCACCGTATTAAGTTTGAATCACCCTATGAAAGTTTTTAACGCAAGCAAACACATCATTTTTGTTTCTTATCAAATATAACAAAGTAACACGAGGAAAACAATCAATAAAAGTCACAAAATATTTGTAACTATCTATAGAAGTTGAAGAACAAGATCCTCATACATCTGAGTGCACCAAATCAAAAGCATAAGAACACCTTTTACGATAACTAACAAAAAGAGCTCCCGATATGCGTACCAAACTCACAAACATCAAACACAAGTTTTTGTTTATTTATTTTTTCATACAATGATGGATATCAATAACTCAATAGACTAAGCAAAGAGTATATCATCGTCTGTGATGAGCAGCAAAACATCCTTCACACTCCTCTCATGTCCTTCTGTCCTAGCATTCTCAACCATGGATGTCAAGATTGAGTCTATCCCTTTTCTATCCAAGTACTAGAGTCTACTATGGCACGTGTCAATCCCCTTCTTTTGAAAGATCATAATTGGAATATCAAATGAAACAACAGTTGGAGTATACTGACACTAATGGATAAAAAATTCACTGGAAAGGAATAAGCATGCAAAACATTGAACAAAGTCATAGAATTTATAGACCTCACTGTATCCTTACCAACCACATGTTATATTGTACGATCAGTGGTTTGAATGCTCTCTGGAACTGTTAAGTGAGCATAAGAAGATAACTCACTAGCGTTATCTGTCACATGTCAAGATAAACCAGAATCTACTATTCATTGAGGTGATCTTGTGGTTGATATAAAGGCAAGAGCATGTGTCACGAGTATCTTTGGCTGAGTGAGCATAACTAGTAGTGTTCCCCTTAGATGACGATAAGATGGGTGCATTTGTAGTCATAATACCCGCCACTCTCTGCTTTCCCTTTAACATCTCTAGTAACTCATGATCCTCATCGGTAAAGACTACCCTTGTCTTTCCCTTGTTCTTTGCTAGCAAGGCCCACTTTGACAAAGAATTGTTAAGGTTAGGACCGATTGCTTCCCTTCCTCATAAGAGAAAATGCATAAAAGGCAGTTTTGATGTGAGGGAATTAGCCGCATTAGAAAATGCTTGACTCCTCTTCCCCCTTGGCAAACCATTGCCACTATGGCTGCTAGAATCAGGATTATGATATGGGTATTTTTGAATTCAATGCGGGAGCATTGGAACACTAACCAGTCCTTATGGATGTTTTACATTGCAGGGAAAACCAATGGGTGGGAGAGGAGCCATCTCTATAGCACATCTCTTCCGCTGGCTGAGCAGAATAAACTTTTTTATTTTGTTTTGAGCACATGTACTAGTTTTTTTTGTTGTCTTTTGTTTTGAGTACAAGTCCCTCTTCTTTTGCTTTATCTTTTGACTTTTTTGGACTCTTATATTTTGTTTAATGCCAAATGTACACAGTTCAAGGTAGCCTGTTTTTCCGCCCCTTGGCTCCCACAATTAAAATCACAGCCTCTAGACTCTTCGCGTCCGCCTGTATCTCTCTCCTTGAGTGACTTTGGACAAGTCATACTCAGGTGTTTCACTTCTCCACAGCTGTAGCAATTACGGGTCTCCCCCTGGGCAGCTGTCACACCTGAGCTGGATGCAGCCAAAGCTAATTGTGTGCCTGGAAGTCCACTCTGGCTCAGAGTGCTCAGAGTATAACCAGCCTCATGTGACTCTCCTCCTATATCATCAATATAACTAATCCTCAGCTTTCTCGGGTCTGGCCCAAATGTACAACGAGATTTCTCTCCTTCACTTCTACTTCTTTCGTTTAACAGCAACGACACAAACAGAGATCTTTAAAACCCCCTTATTGTTTAAGTCGCTCGAAAGCACTATTAACGCCTCTTTTGTTCGTGAACATCTGCCGCTCCTCCCTGCCTCACACTGCATTTCTTTCTACAATCGACACCGAAACCCTTTCCTTTGTCCGCGTCTAATCCCTGCGCCGCACGAGTCTGATCTCGCTTCACCGGCCTCGGTCTTGACTAGCGAGGAAGGCAACGACTGAATCCCAACGCACAAAGACCTTCGGAATTCCTATCTTCCTCCACCTTCGTCTCCCTATCACTCTCTCCTTGCCAATGTTCCTTCATCCCACTCGCAGGACAGTCGCGGTTAGGGTAATCGAAAAAAAAAGGGGGTTGCGCATGCAGATCACCAAAGCAGCCGCGCCACACTCCTTCGTCTTCCTCCGCTCCGCCCTATCCTACACGCTCCGCCCTGCCTCGCAACAACCCGCTCCTCTCTGCGCAGAAGCCGCAGTCCGCACCTTCGTGCGTCAAAACCCTCGCGCAAACCCCTTTGTTCATATGATCAAACAATGATTTTTCATATCAAAATCTTAGAAGTCAAATCATCGAACACGTGACACGCAATAAGAACGACATATCAAAACCCCTCATTTAACAAAACTATCCTGAAATTGGGGAAAAAATTTGTGTTTCACACGCAGCGCTGCGTACTATATTGAGATTATATCGAAGGTACAAGAGAGTTACATTCACTGTATAACCCCTTGTAATCTCCCTGTAACATTCTATAACCTACTTGTAACCTAAAATAAGTTTCGCGCTTCTGTTATCATATATTAAGAATTTATTAGTAGTTTGCAGAAGGTTACAGGGAGGTTACAAGGGGTTATACCTCAAATATAACCCCCTTGTATCTATCGTACGCAGCGCTGCGTTCGTCTATCACACGCAATTTTTTTCCTCAAATTGGAGAGAAAAATTTGCGTGTGCAAGACTTACGTAGTGTTCCGTATGTTCGGGAGGTTATTCAAAGGTTATTGGGGGTTATATTTGAGTTATACCCCATATTACCTCCCTGTAACTTACCTACAACCTACAAATATATGAAAACAGAAGCGCAAAACTTACTAGAAGGTACATATTGGTAACAAAGAGGTTACAGGGGGTAATACCCTCTAAATAACCTCTCGGACGTACGCAACGCTACATACCTCTTACATACGCAAATTTCTCTCGAGAGCATAAGAGGCAAGAAACTTCATTAATTTCTCTGAAGGAAAATGAAAGTTATACATACCATTAACACGCTTCGAAACAACAAGTTGGATCAATGCTTGCATTTTAGCTTTCAAAAGACACTGTAGAAAAATCTCTGCTGGGCTTCAATTCATCAAGATGGGCTTCGGCTGAGTGCTTATAGGCTTTCATCCTGACAATGTTAATGCATGACATAAATCTCATGATGTTTTTTTAAATAAAAAATATTTAAATTTCAATTAAACATCAACTGAAATTTTAATTTCAATAAACGTATAGTTAAAATGGCCAGCTCAAGGAGACGAACCCAATGATTTTAAAATTGGTTCAATTCGAATCAAATTAACCACTGATCAAACTGTTGAACTGTTTTCAGAAGTTTTCATTGTATAATTGAATATCAAATAGATTTAAATTTGACAACTTTATAGTCACATTGATTATCTCAATAAGAAAAATCTAAAGAGCCCAATATTACCCAATTCTGAAATCATTAGAGCACTTAGGTGTTCGCAGAATATCATATGATTATGAGGATCTCTCTAGATTGTCCCGATCATAATGGTCTGGATTCATTTTTTATTTGTAGTCTCAACTCTCTTTACTATATAAATAGAGTCATACCCTAATCTTAAGAAATGATCTAGACCCTGAGCCAAAGGAAGACTGGAAGTTGTAGGGGAAGAAGTGGAATCCCCTCATGTTCCATACTGAAGGTCTATTGAGCATCTCTCACTCCTACAGCCTCTGACCGCTGTCAATTCACTTGTCAATCGTTATTGACCACCACCAGACACCATCTGCCCCTTGCAACAAAATCCCTTTTAAAGATACAATGTGTACTGTGAAATATCAACGTGTGTTATGAAACAACGAAATACTAAGCTAAGCGCCACGCCGTCCAGAACATCGTGCACCGACTTACCTCGAAGGAAAGATGTTGCAGTCCTTCCAACTGTTAGCAATTGCAATCACCTCCGATTATCATGCAACATATATTGTACCTTAAGAAATTGTGCAGTCTTTTCTCACTTTTTAGATAAGGATCTGTGTGCGTAATTATCAATTTATAGTGAATTATCTAAGTCAAGCACAATGGTTTTTCACTTTTCAGATTTTTCAGGTAAAAACAATAGATGTCTCAGCTAGTATTCTATGAGAGTATATGCCAGATTTTCATACATTTCTAGTACGATGATTTATTACTTTACCATCGTGAATCATCCGGTCTCCATCCACTATCGTGCATTTTTCTTACGTTTATGCCACTCAATTTTTTCTTAACACGTCAAAAATATTATTATTTTCACATTAAAAAATTTGTAAAAAAAATATTTTCATGCTTTGATGACGTGGCATATACCCCAAAAGTTAAAATATGTGTTAAATATTCAAATAAATTGAAATTCAAGGATATGCATGTAAATTTTCAAACACAAATTATAGACTTTATTTAATGTGATTAATTTATTAGTGATTTGAATTCGTCAATAAATTATTTTCTTATTTCATTTATATTTTATTATTGAGATACACATGCCTTCCCATAAATAAATAAAATTCAATTTCTTCTAAAGAGAAATAAAAAAAGAAATATCCTTACTCAATTTTTAATTCAATTTTATTTTATTTTCATTTCCTCTTTTTCCAATTTCTTCTATTTTTATTTTAAAAAAATTAATTTATCTTTTAAAAATATATTTAAAATACCTAAATCTTATTTTTAATATTTTTAAAAACAATTAAATATGTTATAACATATTAAACATTTTTTATTTTAAATAAAATATAAAAAAAACTCCAAATAGTCTCTTAGTTTTTAGAATTTGAAGCGAAAAAAAATATCATTTTAAAATTTTGGTTCTTACATAACAACCACCCAATATATTCAATATAATATTTTAATTACTAAAACTTTAAATATTACATTTTTAACCACCCAAAATCGTAAATATAATATTTTAACCGCCTAAAACTTTCACGCAAGGCGTTCAATAATTGGTGGATACAGAAGGTTTGCTGTAATGAAAATGGTGGTTAAAATGTAATATTTAAATTTTGGGCGGGTAAAATATTATATTGAATGTTTTTTGTGGTTGGTATGTAAAATATCCATATAAAATTTTATTTTAATTATTTAATTTCAATTTATTTAGTCCTAAGAAATTAAAAAAAATGTGAATTAAATTTAATCCAATTATTATTGTAATTTTCATCTTATTGCAATTAAATAAAAGTTCATTTTTCTCATTGATAAAATAATAAAAATACATTTTTCCTCAATTAATTTTCAATTAAATAAACGGATAAAAATTAATTTAATTTAGGGTTTTATCGAATATTTCTAACAATGCATGGCAGCCAGACATGGTTGAGGAAGTGGGCCCCACCCGAAGTTTGGAAAAATCATTGCAACGGTAAAGTGAGCGACAATAGTACTCTTGTGAACTTGAATGGTTTAAGAAGGCAAATTTTTCTTAAGAATTTTTCCATGCATGTGTCATGCATTTTAATCATATTAAGATTATTTATATGCATATCACATAATTCTTATGTATTTATGTATCTAGCGTCAAATTTTTTATATTTAATTATAAAATATTTTGATAGCTCAATCAAGTCAAAATATGTGTGGATAACACTGATCTATGAAGATCCAACTGTCCAGAATAAAAGAGTATGATGAAGAAGTGCCCTCCAATAGAAGATCATGAGGCTCACTTATCCGACAGAGTGAAATTGTTTGAGCCAAAACCAGTAAAGTCAAAGCCGATCGAATTGTGAGACAGACCAGAAACAATCGAAGGATAAAAGAATTAATCATTCAGACAAAAACGAGACAAAAGAACATTTATGTCAGTTTTCACAGTAGAGCTAATCAAAGAAAGATCCAGTTTCACATTATCTCCAACTATCCTAGAGAAATCTAGAGGCGTCTCATCAGGGCTCAAGGATTGACAACCAGTCATATCAACCGACCAAACTCAGCCGACCGAGCTAAACCCATTACATTATACCTTATCTTCTGTAAATAAGGGGATGTTTTAACGAATAAAACAAGATTGATAAATCGTTTATATTCAGTCATTTCTCTACTTACTTTCTATTCATTGAATGTGAATCACAAAAAAATCAGGATTCAACGTACTAAAAAGGTACGATGAGTGTGAATCATGTCATAAATAAGAAGAGGAGTAGCCCATGAAGAAGAAATCCGCAACACAAACACTGACAAGATGAAGTGTACCAGAGTTTATGAACCAGCCATTCTAGGTTGAAAGATCAAATGTTAGATGCCCTCCGAGACATGCTGGCTTAGGGAGAGAGAAGCACCCCTGGGAGGAAGATTCGGCGCCCAACGATCGAAGGATCCCCCTAATTGTGGAAAGAATGTGACTCTCAATAATTTGATAGTGTTGGGTCGACACTAATCGAACAACATCAGTTCGAGCATACTGAGGTGCCCCGACAACCTAAGAATGCATTCTCTCGACATATCTCTAAGTTAGAGCCCCCAAAGATGTTCAAAATCTTGGCACTAGAGTCCTATCAGGGGAGGACTGATCTGACTGACCACATAGCCTCGTTTGATTCAACAGTGTCTTTTTTTTAAAATCAACAATGCACTAAAATTTAATCTCTTCTTTACTACGCCGAGGGAGTCAGACTTTGGGTGGTTCAATGCCTTACCACTGGGAGTAATCCTATCATTTCTTAATTTCAAGCAAATATTTGTGGTGCAGTTTATCAGTGCACAAAAATCTCACTAAAACATGTAGGCCCTCTTGCAGATCTGATAGGGATAGAGTGAACTCGTTCGCTCATTTATTACATGCCTCATGAAAGAGAAGTTGGAAGTGCATGACCTAGATCCCACATCTGTTCATATTGCCTTAGCTCAAGAGCTGAAGGAAGGATTCGTCTAGTACTTGTTAGGTTTGCAGCAACTGCTAACATTGGCTGAGTTGTTGGAGCTGACCATCAATAATGTATCAATAGAGGAGTATAACTTCACCTCTGTTTCTTCTAGAGTAGAGTCCCCCACCTATTGCACGTAGAAGAGAGCCCCTAAGACGAGGGATGGAGACCAAAACATGATTCTCTTTCTTCCTTCTGTTCTCGTTATGAAGACACTCAACCACCCTTAGGCAACAAGCCAACCGGCAAAACAAATCACCGAGGAAGTTAGGACCAGTATCTTGACCAACAATCAACTAACCTTAATAAGTACCTATTGATTAACCATAAAGTGCCCAAGATAACACCATTGAGAGTTTTGATGGTCGTGATAGTGAAGGCATTCAAAATAAAGAATTCCTTAAGAAAGCGCCCCCAATGAAGGTCATAGCTTATCTCTAGGACCCCAAGAAGTATTGTGCCTACCATCAGGACCATGGGCACGACACGATTCGAGGCTTAATCAAAGTGCTAATTAGTGTCACCACCGTTGCCGCCACGGGACCTCGCTTTCATCACCATACCACCATTATCTGACCACCACTTCGTTGGGCAGTCGTCAAACCATTGTCGACGCCATTGAACCACCCCAGGCCACCATCGTCGCTTTCGGACTACGCTACTAGCCATTATCCGGCTACCACCATCTTCACCTCCCAATCACCGCCTTCGGATAGGCCTCTTCGTTGCCCCCATCGGATCACCACCATCTGTCCGCCGCCGGGAATTAATTATTGTGTGTGTGTGTGTGGAAGGAAGGAATTAATTATTGTAGGCTTCACATGATCCATCTGCTGCTGCCTGCGAATGAAACAAAGTAGTTCACGCACACATGCAGTTGCTTGTCCTCTCTTCAGTCTCACTCCATGCCGCCTGCTCGGTGGAATCCACTGACTAAATATATTATTTCGGTTTGAATTTTGAGCCAACTAAAAAATAAATTAAATATTAAAAAATTGGGCATTTGTAGTATTGATTTATTCATAATCTTCGGCATTGGATCAGCAAAAAACATTTCTTTTAAGATACTCAAAGGCTACATCGTATTTCTCGACACGTTAACATAAGCATTTATCATTTAATATATATCTAATTTTATTCATATAAGTGTGCAGAATATATGTATATGTTTAAATATATAATTGTTGAATTACAAGGGTCAAAAATGAATTTTGTTAAGTAAGATTTATACTAAAGTTTAAACTCGGATGAAAATATTATTTACATACATACCACTGAATTGTTTTGTATTTACATATCTAGGACCTGAACTTCCATTTTTATATTCATGCTACCTAGGGGTGTAAATGAGGCTCACTCGTGTTCGGCTCGTTTATATTTCTTGCTCAAAAAGTGTGTTCGTGTTCAGCTAGTTTGTTTAAGTAGCCGAACATGAGGCGTTCACGAACAAAGAGATGTTTTGACAACCTTGATCAGGTAGCCATAAGATGTTAAACATTAGGGCAAGATTTAAAATTTTTTGTTTTATTAGAACATCATTTGAATATAATTTAATAGTTTTTATTCTATTTTCTTAATTAATACTTATAATTGATTATAAATCTTTATAGCCTTGTAGTCAATTAAGTTATTTAAAAATACTACTCATAAATAAATAAATAAATAAATAAATAAATAAATAAATAAA
>NW_018164814.1:1116584-1125114 GCF_001263595.1 Phalaenopsis equestris
GTATGTATATATATATATATATATATATATAATAGTATTTTGAGTAAAAAACGAGCTGAACACGAACGAACAAATCTTTGTTTGTGTTCGGCTTGTTAAATTAGAGAACGAGCCGAACAAGAGCTGTTCGCGAACAACGAGCCATTTTTACAGCCCTAATACTACCTTCCCTATGCATAAAAGGGTGTATTTCATTTTTTTTTTAAGATAAAATCATAATTTTATTGTGATAAAAAAGATTTGAGTGATATATATGTAATAATAAAAGTTTAGGCATGAAGATATGTAAATATATAACAACTGAATGGTATGTATGTAAATGATCCAAGTATTTACATACATACTGCTCAATTCCTATGTATTTACACATCTACCACCTAAAAAAAAATAAATGCATAATTCACTCCTATATATTATAAATATATAATATATAAATATCATGCACACAAATTTAATAGTAAGAGGTAGTTAGAGAGATAGAGAACTTAGATCTACTTACATATCTTTAACATCATCATAAATTTTTAATTTCAAGTAGCTAAAATGATAATATTTAATATTACAAATGTTTTTTTTTGGGTGGTTTGGTAATTTTTTTTAATGTTGAGTACCTAAACACAAATTTTATATTGGTGAGACTAGATCCTATAATGTTTGTTACAATTCAAATATCTTTATCAAATAAGTTAGGTAATGCTTAAAATACTTTGAATATTAGCTATTTAAAATTTTATGATTAATGGTGGATGCAAATTATTTATTTTTAATTAAATGATATAATATATCTTATAAAATTTATTTTTAAGAAAAAAATAAAAACATGAAAAAATACATTGTCAATTTATAGAGTTTTTTTTTTTTCCAAATTAGTTTTAAATTTTGGAAGGATTATGTTTTTTTCATAATTAAATTTTCATTAGGAATAATAATTAATAACAAATGCTAATTAAATGTAATAATAAGCAATTATGGAGTTTATCTTGAGTTAAACCCACACTTAATTTCCTTGGAGAGTAATGAAAATCATGAGCTATGATTAATGATACTTTGGATGAGTGAACTTTACTTTTACTTTGGTAAAATTAATCAAGTTTATTTAATCATTAAAAATAACTTTAGAGCATTTCAACCTCTTTTTGGAGGAGGGTTTCTTTAAAGTTTAGAGTGGAATATTTTGATTTAATTTAATTAATGATGTTTTTTTTACATGTATTTATAAGATTAAATCTAGCATGTAATTAATTAATTAATATTTTAATATACTTATTTTAAAGTAAGTTAATAGGCCAAAAAATCAATAAAATAAAATTTAACTAAGAAAATATTAACTCCATTTTTTTTTATTTAATGAATGCATTAATACTAATTTAAAATTATTGGACTCAATCAGAGTCATAAAATATCATTAATATTAAACAAATTTACATTCATGCATGCCAAACTTACACACAGTGCATTTTAAGAGGTTGGGTTGAGAAAAACAGCTTCCCATCTCAAAAACTACTTCTCTCACTAGAACTGTGATGACCATCTGAAACAAAAAGAAAACTATCCCGAACAGAACCTTAATTCAGACAAATGGAAGAACAATCAAAGGGGAGATAAAAAGCATGTCATATGATTAACGCCAGTTGCTTGCCATTCATGGGTGTACTTAAAGTATCCTTAGGCATCAATAGGACCATGAGGCCTTTAAATGTTCCTATACGAAGTCAATACTTATCATAATTACTTAAGCTTATCGAATAATTAAATTATTATTAAACTTAATAAATGATGAAATTCCAATCTTCGAATCTTTCAACCTCACTAATGAGAATTTTTGTTAGGAAAGGTCAGCCGGGTTCAAATTCTAAAAATATTGTCTTAGAAAGATTTACATTCATACCAATCATTTCCAATTTACTTAAATATCTAACAAATTTTTACATAGATTGGGTGGTATGAATGTAAATTCACCTTTTTATTACTATTAAACATTATATTTATGTCACTCTGTTGAGTCGGACCCCGGTCCGACCGTTCCCACTCCCGATCGCAAAACGTCGCGACCCCGTTCTTCTTCGGGTTTCCTTAGGATAGAGGAAGGAAAGCGCAAGCAGTAGTTCCTTGTGATATAAAGAAGAAGATTGTTCTCCATTGGCTTCTTCTTGGTGGCTTGTGACAGAAGAGAAATTGGGTTTATTTCTCTTATAAGATTATCTTCTTCCGTGTATCTCGGTGTAGAGAGAGAAGAAGAGAGAGCAAGGAAGTGAGAGATTCCTTTTGTAAGGCGAGACGATCGACTGATGTAAATTCTTCAAGTAATAAAATCCTCTGCAACTCCGTGGACATTGGCAATTTGCAGAACCACGTAAATTTGTGTGTTCCGCCATGTTTAATTTTCTGGTATGAATTTTCTCATTCTATTTTTCACTTCGTCAAAGATCATTCTTCTATTTTAATCTTCGTATATATACCACAACAATTCTCAGTTTCTCATATTCATAAAATATAATTTCTCTTTCTTAAAATTATACTCATTTGGGTTAAATTGAAGAGCAGATTAGATTTGTAAGTATTATTCACTATACTCACGTGAATCATAACGTCTGTACTGAGAAATTAGTATTTTTTTCATGGAGTACTTTGCTAGTTTTCAAAATAAATTAATAAAACTATTTGTTCTTCCTATTTCGAGGTGATCTATACAAAATTATCAGAATTTTCTTTTCTGGTTCATAATGATTAATAAAAATTAAATTTTGATTAATTCAGATGATTAAATTATGAGGTGCCATAAATATTTATATGGTTTCTTCTGTTTTGTATGTTGCGATTGTGGTGGGGAAATTAATGAGATCTGACAAAAAGGTGTTTCAAAAATCCAGATAGAAAACCAGTAGCACTCTCCCTGGCTCCAGTTCCAGTTCTTTGATTTCAATTTTCCATCTTTAGCAATTTAGCAGTTTAGTTCTAGAAGAACCGAACCAGTCAAGAATCAGAGAAAGCCTCCTACTTTCAGTCTCTCTCTTTCTCTCTCCCTCTGGTTCACTCTCCCAGTTTCTTTGTTGATAATGTTGATTGGCTAATTTCTTCTCAGAGGGGAATCAATGGCGGGAGAACCTCAAGATGGCATGAAGACGGTGGAGTGCTTGAGAGGGAGGTTGCTTGCAGAGAGAGCGGCTTCCAAGGCTGCCCAAGCTGAAGCAGACCAGATGGCTAAAAGGGTAAAAACAAATAGCAAAACCAAAAAAAAAAAAAAAAAAATCTCTTCTCTGCTTTCCATTATTTGTTCCAAAATCAAATTTTTGGAACTTTTTTTTCTAAGATTTTGGGGCTACAGTTAGCAGAGCTAGAGAAGCAGCTGGAGAAAGAGATGAGGGAAAGAGCTGAAAAAAGGCTGAAGTTTGCATTGAAGAAGTTGGAGTCCCTCAAGGTTTTGGATTTCACTTGCCAAATGGATCTTTCTGATAGTTCTGCGAGTTCATCTTCCCCAAGCAGATGCTTTCTGAACAAAGAGAAATTTGAGAAATGGAGGAACTTAGGGCAATGCGGTTCACCTGGGAGGGATCTTCTAAGGGACTACGGATCTCTGAACTCTTTTAATGATTCAGCGCATCGGCTAGTTTCTCAGGATGGGAGTTGCAGCTCTGTTGGGACAGCGAGTTCTTGTAACAAGGAAGCGTCTGAAGGAGATGGAGGAAGCAACTGGAGCGGCTCCCAAGAATGTGCTGATGGTCCTGCGCGGTATGTGTTTGTGGAAATGTGAATCAGAACATGTTTTATTTCTAAGAATACGCTGAATCTTAAATGTTGTTATTTGAAAACAAATTTGTCCTTTTGTTCAATTTGGTTCTGCAATATCTTCAGGTTTTTATTAGATCTTTGAAGATGTTTTGTATTGCTTTCATGGATTTTCTTATTGATCTTATTTTTGAGTGAGCAACTTAAAGTAGAGTAAAAGAACTTATATCTCATAAAATATTATATCCAAGTCAGGCCATATATGAGTGAAAACTTGATATCTATGTAAAACACCTTATATTAAAATAATACATTTTTAATGTAAAAAAGTTGATATCTGATAAATTTTTTATTTGCAAGTCCTTTCATAGCATTTCTTAATGGTTGATGTAGCCCTATTTTAAGTGTGAACTTAGTTAGGGAGTGGCTTTCTCTCTTTTGATATGGAAGACTTGCATTGCAAGCAGTCATAATGTTTCAGTCTTATGTTAAAGTGAGATAAACAAAGAGAAAGAGCATACAAAGAACATAATTAAGATACTATACATTAATGATGGTAGTCTTCCAAATCAAAGTTGCATTGGTGTTATAATTATTCATTTTTACTTTCTAGGGTTTGTATTCATAAGAGTGTCTTAAAAAATTTTTTTTGGGTGCAGGATGAGCGTTGGAACTCAACCTCCTAGGATTCTTCGTTTTATTTCCAACTACTGTGCTACGAGTTTGAGCACGGACAATTCAAATTATCTTCACAATTTTCTTTTTAAAAGAGATTATCATAGGTGCCTATACATGCATGCGTGTGAGATATCTCAAATTGCAAAATTAAGTAAACAAGACCAACATGTCAAATTTTCTTTCTTTTTGTCATGCTTACAAGCTTGGAATGATGTCAGTTTTAAGATGCATGTCCAAGTTTTAGATTCAAATTTTGTACAGAAGCAATACTAGAAACTTAGCAAGTACATAATAAGCCTAACAATTGAAAACAAAAAACCTCCTTCATTAGATTGATGATGGGATTACATAGAGCCTTAAAAGTTGCAAAATTTACAAATAAATCTCTAGACTTCATCTATTTACAAATAGGACTCTACATTAGATACAAATCTCAACGCTCCCCCTCAAGGTGGGCGAAAGATATTCACTAAGTCTATCTTCTCACATAGTCTAGCTAAGTCCACTGAGCTAAGTCCTTTAGTGAGGCATTAAGTCACCTGCTCTCCAGTAGCTACATGACTTAGTTCCAACAATTCGTTATTCAGCTTCCCCGTGATGAAGAATCTATCAATCTCCACATGTTTTGTTCTGTCGTGTTGCACCGGGTTGTTAACAATGTCGATTGCTGACTTGTTGTCACACCACAACTTCATTTGAGTTCCCTGATCCACTTTGAGTTCAATGAACAAGGCTTTCAACCACATCATCTCAGCAACTCCTAATATCATGACCCTGTATTCTTCTTTTGTTGTTGATCTTGCTACAACTGATTATTTTTTAGTTTTTCACGAGACCAAATTACGATTTACAAACATGTATCCTGATGTGGATCTTCTGTCATCAGCACAACTTGCTCAGTCATAATCACAGACCCTCAATATTTATATGTCCATTCTTTCTGAATGTCAACTCTTTCCTTGATGCACTCTTTAGATACCTTAGAATCCAATACACAACATTCATATGATTCTTCCTTGGATCATTCATGTACCAGCTCACCACACTTACTACAAAAGAAATATCAGGTCTAGTGTGACAAAGATACATCAGGCGGCCCACCAGCCTCCAGTACCCCTCACGATCAACCGATTCACCTGCCTCTATACTGAGCTTGTCTTTCTAATCAATTAGAGAGACTGTAGGTTTGCACTCCCGCATATTCGTCTCCATGAGAACATCCAGTACATACGTTCTTTGGGATAAGATCATTCTCTCAGATCCATGAGCCACTTCAATCTCAAGAAAGTATCTCAGGTGACTCATATCCTTTATCTCAAATTGCTTCCTGAATCTTACTTCGGTTGAGTAATCTCTGTCTCATCATCACCAGTAATAATTATGTCATTCATATACACAACAAGTATGGTAGTGTGACATTCATGTTACCGAAAGAACACTGTGTAGTCTACATTGATCTGTTGATATCACATGTCAACCATCATCGTTCTAAACTTGTCAAATTGGGCTCGAGGAGACTGCTTCAAGTCATACAGTGAATTTCTGAGGCTACATATATTACTTACTATCTGAGATGTACTGAATCCCGGTAGTATCTCCATATATTCCTCCTCCAGTAGCTCCCTATGAAGAAAGACATTCTTCACATTCATTTGGTGAAGTCTCTATCCACTATTCACTGACATAGAAGTAAATGTTCTCACAGTGCTCATTTTTGCTACTGATGCAAAGATTTCATCGTAGTCAATGTCATACGTCTGACCGTACCCTTTTGTTGCTAGTCGTGTTTTGTACCTCTCCACCTTCCCTTCTGAAATTTATTTTATCGTGAAGATCCAATTGCATCCAACTTCCTTCTTTCATGCTGATAGCGGTAGAATCTCTCATGTCTGTTTTTATCAAGAGTTCCAAGTTCTTCATACATCGTCGCTTTCCACTTGGGATCCTCTTTAGCAACCTACCAACACTTGGGTATAGAGACAGAGTCTAATGATGCAATAAATGCTCCATGCAAATGTGAGATGTTATAATAAGAAATAAAGTTCGCAATGTCAAGTTCCTACCCAAAAAGATCAGGCTGCAGTAGGTCCTCTTAACGTTGGAAAGTAGGAGTGGACAGAGAAGGAATGATTTCACCTAAGAGTTCTAAATCAAAGGTGGTTAGTGTAGGTCTCTCAAGAGTTGGGGAAGACTCAGACAATGGATTTGTTGGCACTGCAAACTCTGTTCCCTCAGTTTGTTTCTTCCTTTATGTATACAACCTTAGCACACTTTCAGTTTGAATCTCACTGCCTTTGGAGCCATTCTCTTCAATTTTTGTCTCCTCTTTTGATTCATCCCACATCATAAGAAATGTCATTTATCCACTTGCACCACTCCATCACTACTACTACTCACTCACTCTTACCTCATATCTCCAGTGACTGTTGAGTCACCGAAGAGCGAATTCACCTCCAGAGCATAGTATGGTTCAAACTCTCTGAATAACACATCCATACTCACAAAAAGTCTCTTATCAATTAAGTTCAAGCTGATATAACCCTTCTGAGCAGCAATGAACACGCATTTTACTGCTCTGGGATCCAACTTCTCTACAGATGACCTATTATCTTTCACAAAGCATACACATTCAAATACCTTCAATAGAAGAGTCACACTATTGTCCTCTTTTAACATCCGACAAGGAGACTTCCACTCTAACACTCGTGAGAGCATCCTGTTAATCAATTAAGTGGTTGTCAACACTTCTTGCCCCCATAAGTATTGTGGAACATTCATTGCCAACATCATGTTCTGGGCTTTCTCTAGAAGAGTCTGATTCTTCCTCTCTACTATTTCATTATGTGCTAGTATGCATAGGCAAGTGGTTTTGTGTTGTATCCTTTGAGCTGACAGGTAGTCCCCAAATGATTTGTTGATATATTTTGTTCAATTTTCAGATCTCAGCGTCTTCACAACTGCACCATATTGTGTCTGGATTGCATTATGAAAATCCTGAAAGAGAACAACCACCTCACTCTTCTGTTTCATCAAGTATATCCAGATAACACGAGAGAAGCAATTAATAAACATAACAAAATACTGATAAACATTCATAGAACTAATAAGAAAATGTCCTCATACATCAGAATGTATTAAATCAAACACATCAGAGCTTCTATTCCCATAACTGACATAAGATCTCCTAGTGAGCTTGTCAAACTCACAAGCATCACACACAGTTTCTCCTTATTTGTCTTTTCATACATAGATGGATACAAACGTCTGCGATGTAACAGTAACACATGCTCGACGTTCCTCCAAGATTCTTTTACTATAACCCTTTCCACCATGGATGTCAGAACTGAGTTCATCCCCTCTTAGTCAAAGTACTATAGTCCACTATGTCACATTCTAGTCTCAAGTGTCTGACCCGTCTCTTTCTCTTGGAAGATCACTTGAGGAATATCAAACAAAATAATGCATTTTAACCGGAAAATAATGACATTAATGGATAAGAGGTTTATTAGAAAAGAAGGACGTGCAAAACATTGGACAATGTACATCTCATTGTATCCTTACCAACTAAAGGCTGCGCTGTACCATCACCAGTCTATATATTCTCTGCTACTGCTAAACGAGTATATGAAGAGTATTCACTCGCAGTACCTGTCACGTGACGAGAAGCCATGGGATCTGTGATCCATTCTGATAATTATGTGGTGAACATAGAGGCAAGGACAAGTGTGTCACCAGTTCCTTTGCTGAAACGAGCATAAGTGGCAATGCTACCCCTTGATGTCGATAGATTTGAAACATCCTCAGCTCCAACTCCTGTTGATTTCTGCTCCTCTTCAACAGCTTCAGACACTCATAATCATCACTAGTAAAGAGCGCATCTTTCTCTCCCTTTGACCGCGACTTTATATATGCTTAAAAATATAAGTATTTAATACTGCTGCTAAAAGAATTAATTCCTTAGCAACTATACTAAAACCTAATAACAGTTATAGATTCCATAAATATGGATGCAATAAATATTCAATAATTGCAAAGTCACACTTATCAACGCAAGTATACGTATCACTCAAGTAATATAGGACTCAAGTGGAGTCCTAGATATCAATCCCACAGGGAGTCCTAGATA
>NW_018164814.1:1125215-1125435 GCF_001263595.1 Phalaenopsis equestris
CCCTTTTTTTCTCCCCCCTTTTTTTAGATAATTGAAATAAATATGTAATTTTCTTAATAATTTTTAAATAACTAATTATGCTAATGAGGTTTTTAATATGATATTCAATATATAAGAAAATATCCTTCTCCTTATTAAGAAATTATAGTGAATGGATAAAGTGAATCAGTTCAATTTATATTGTGCCAAATAGGAGCATACCTATTCTTTATCCTTTGGT
>NW_018164814.1:1125734-1126207 GCF_001263595.1 Phalaenopsis equestris
AACATTTTCATGGCTCCACCAATTTAAATCACCATTTCACAAATCTCAAGACAAGGAGAAAGATAGAGAAAACTACTCAGAACTCATGGAGAAGATACGACAAAACTTAGAACTTATATATAAAAGCAAAGTCATACAAACTTCAATAAGTAAATATTACTTATCTCTAATTTCTCCCTAAGAAAACTCCTCGAAGTTTCTCTGAATCTCTTCCTTTCTTTACAACACACAGAATTCCTCTTCGAAGCGGCAAGGAGGAAGAAATCTCTCACTTTCCCTCCACTCTTACAATCTCTTGAAGAATTCCTCACAATTTAGACTCTCTACACTTTTTCTACACTTCAATTTTGAGCCTCCTCTTTATTATCGGCCAAAGTTTTTTTTTTAAAGTTGTAGATGGGTTTTACCAAGAGTTGCCTAAGCACCCCTCCAAAATTCATCCTCATCCAAAGCCTAATTGGACATAACCGCCG
>NW_018164814.1:1126252-1172060 GCF_001263595.1 Phalaenopsis equestris
GACCTTCTAAGTGAATTAATTCTGGAGTCTCAGGAAATTCTCGCCGTCGGCGCCCTAGTTCAATTCTTCACATTTTGGTCCTTTTCGCTCCAAATTCACTCCTTTTTGCATCTTTTTGCTCAAATGACCCTAATTCATCATTCCTGCAACAAAACATCAAAAATATCTTTCTTTAAAGTGCAATATCATCAAAAATAGTATAAAATAGGTATGAAAATCTCAACATATTTTCCTTTTGTCACCCTTATCCTCTATTACAATCATATTTTCCCGGTAGCCCCATCTTCCTCCTTTCCGACCACCACAACCACAACCATGACCACAACCACAACCACGACCTCCACCTTGTCCATGTACATCTGTCTCTCTCTTTAGATGGCTTAGGACAGACCCTGCTCAGATGACCAACTTCACCATAATTGTAGCACTTGTGAGTCTCCCCTTGGACACCTAACATACCTGGGCTCGCTGCAAATAATGTTGATTGTGCACCCGAAAAATCACTCGGCCTATAGTGTAGCTTCATGCGACTCTCCTCCTGTATCATCACATCCATGGACTCATCTAGAATAGGAATAGTCGCCTGAGCTTGGAGAACCAATATGCTATGATCAAAAGTCAGGTTTAGATGAGCCAGAAACTTCGTAGTTCTCATTCATGCAAAGATCTCTCTCTTCTTGCATCCTGGATCACCACAACTCGATATAGGTGAGAAATGATCAAGATCTTGCCACAGCAGCTTCAGGTTTATAGAGTACTTCTGAATTGATTTATCACCTTAAACTACTATCTTTATCTCGTGCTAAATTTAAAACACCCTCATGTTCTCAACCCCAACATAGATCTTCTTCAGCTTCGCCCAAATGTCACTCACCTTAGGAATGATATCAATTGATACGGCAATCAATTAAACAATCGAGTTGAGTAGTCAGGTGTAAAGCAAGACATGTGTGGTCCTCCACTCATCCCTCCCAGCACTATCACTCTTTGGCTCGACCCCCATCAGGTATTCTTGTAGTCTCTTCCCTACTAAAGCAGTCTTGATCTGACGCAACCAACTCAGATACGTGGCCGATCCATCAAGCTTCAAATCCACAGTAGGGAGATCTAGCTTCACCTGCGTTGGAGCATATGCTGAGGTAGTGGCTCTCGTCGAGACGCTAGCTCCCTGTATGAACTCGACCAAGACCTTTAGAACTTGGGATCTATCTTCCTCAAATGTTCCAAATCTTTACCTCATGCACTATCTCCGTCTCCTGACATCATCAATCACAAAGATAAATCTAGAGCACACAGGACACGTAACTTCCCTCTTGCAAATTGGTGTATCTGCTTTACCTTAATCCGCACTGAGCCACAACCTCTTTGCACCGCACGCAAAGCCGTAGCTACTCTGTCGTGTGAAACAGGAAGAAGGGGTCTCAGTATGCCGACGATCCTTCCCCCCAAGCATCCCTATTCGAGCGCTCGTCTGCTCGTCCTCACGCTCATCACACTGCATCACAATCTTCCCGGCCTCTACTCGTGAAGCTATCCGACTTCAAGCGAGGATACTTCTATTATCGTGTTTGCTCACCTGCGTCCTCGCTCTTTGTTTCACGCTTGTGTCGTGTTCTCGCTCTCTTTTGCATCGCTGGAGTGCCAACCACACATAATCTAACCATGCGATCCTGTCTCCTCACAAACCTATCGAGCACAAGACAACTGCTATGGTCAGGGCTGAGGCTCTGATACCAAATTGAAAATATTTGCTCAAAAAACCTCCTTCATTTTATTGATGATGGGGTTAAATTGAGCCTTACAATTTACAACATTTATAAATAAATCCCTATACTTCATCTATTTATAAATAAATCCCTAGACTTCATCTATTTACAAATATTACTCCATATTAGATACATATCTCAACACTAACAAACAAAGTAGAAAGAGGAATAGAAAACTAGAGGGAGGAGCTCTAGAGATTTCCCTAGAACTCTGTCTGAGAGCACAAACTGTTGTGGTCAATTAGAATGCATTGGGCTCATCATGAAACTCTCTATTTACAGGTTTAAGTTTATATTTAACGCTATAGAAATAAGTATACTTGAGTAATGCAAGTAAAATTACATCAAGATGAGATATGACTTATCCGCATTGTAGGATCTATGTACCCTTTTGCTCCCAAAAGTCATGGAACCTAAGTAAGGATCATCTTTGACAAATTCTTTGGAGGTTATTTTAATATTTCAATAAAAATGCCTAGTATTCCATTATATTTTCAATGAATTTAGATTCTTTCTAGTTATAAAGAGGTTTGACTCGGTTATAATTCTCCACCATTAAATCATGATAAAATCCATACCAGTACTGATATAATCTTATTTGTGTTTTTCTTCATTAATCTTCTTTTATATTTTCTTTCTTATTTCTCTCTGCATTTTCATATGTTTCGCCGATATAACTACCCTTGTGCTTACAAAAGCTCCCATCTTTTGAACTAACCGGGCATTTCCAAGCAGGAAATCTTCAGAAAACACTGAAATACTGAACTGCAATGAAAATCAGACCGAGAAGCCTATTGAAGAGAGGCTGGCTCTTGTTCCAGTGAACATCCCTCAGGAACCAGCAGCCTGTAGTGATTCAGAAGTCAAAAATAACGTTTATGATGTGCTTTTTGCTCTCAGGCAAGTCAGAGAGCAATTGCAGAACTCCATAGGAAGAACAGGCGCTCTCTATTCCACCATAGAACTGCATGGCCAACGAAGAACTTGCTGAGTTTCTATGGATGCAGCACCTTCCAAGTAATTGAAAGCAGATTTAAGTTTGTTCATATTATTATGGTTTTGCTGTTGAGAGTTTCTTTCTTGGATCCATGAAATGAGGCATTTGTATTTATCCCCAAGCTGAGGTTTGTGTTATGTGTATTTTTCCCTAAAAACTTAGTTGGTTTTGGTTTTGTAAGGACTTGTCAACCATTCAACCCATATGACAAGGATTTGTGTAGTTACTATTAGGAGGTTGGCCTGCCGTTTTTTGGGAGAAAATATTACATATTTTATAAGTATGTGCGGAAAATGGTGCATGGGAAGACCGCATCACTATAATTCACTTAGATGTGATGTGACATTCTCTTCCACTGTTGTCCGCACATACTTATTATTTTCTCCGTATTTTTAGAAGGAGAATTCTTCAAATGAGTTTATCAAATATAGACATTTTATATAGATAAATTTTGACTGAAGTGTCAAAATAGTTTGGTCATCTTAGTTGTAGTTTCAGAGGTTATAAAAATGTCAAATTAGTCCTCATACTATCATACCATGTGAGATATGAAATAGTCCTCCGTTATGGAGACTGAATTAGTACTTTTATAGGCTTTACGACGAAAATGACTCCCGGCAAAGAGTCAACAGCAGCAAGCTACATTCAGAACTTCTGCAGACCTCATCCCATGTTGCAGCTATCTTCTTTACACAATTCAATCTCAGCCGTTATTTTATATCGGCTCAAATCATCCTCACCGTCAGCTCTCTGCAACACAGAATACCCATTTAACTCCTACTATAAAATGACTCTCTGCAGATTTTATTATAATTTATTTGTGAAGAAAATGCACTGCAAATATGCCTTTATTTCCCAAAAAAATGGGGGCATTTACATGCACATCTCACAATTCTTATGTATTTATAAATACAGCACCTAAACTTTCATACAAAGCATTAATGTGTGATATATGTAACACACAAATCATTAAATATCACATAAAAAATAGCACAATTACTAATATAATAAAGATGAAATGTGTAAATGCTTATGATTTGTGTGGTATGTATGTAAATTTCCCCAAAAACAAAATTTATAACAATTGAGGTTTAATAAAATCTTTGAATGCCCTTTGTTAAAATAACCACTAGAACTTTAGACCCACTGTTAAATTTGTGTGATTTTAAGGGATATAATATGAACCAAAACACAACAAAGATAATCCAGAAAAACACACAAGGATTTAATGTGGAAAAAATTTGAGAACGGGAAAAAATGACGGAGTCACATCATCAAGAAATTTTCACTATCAATTCAAAAAGTTTTGCAGAGAACACATTCAAATTTTCTCTCTACAATTAAAGAAACTTATAACGCTTCACTCCAAATCCTCCCTCTCGATACGACTAGAGATACTTGAAATTCTCATCTCTGATGCTTCTCACCATCACTTGGAAAATGTTGAAGAAAATGTGCACATGAACTTTCACATTGCTGCTCCAGATAATATTTCTTAAGTTGAATAATGAACCAATCTCATCAGGCACAAACATGCCCGAAATTGGGCTCCTTAGTGCCCGTGGCTCGAGAAGAAAAACTTGGAACCCGAGAGGAAGGCATAAAGATGTCCACAATTTGGCATAAGGGCACCCACCTGGGCACTAGAGTGCATGGTTAAGCGCAAGGGTGCCCGTAGCTCGGCAAGAAAGTGCCAAGCGCCCAATCTCTCCTGCTTGTTGTTTGTGGCTGTGGTGCTTCCAGTGCTCCACATCAGACTCCACACCATAACAATCTCTTACTTGGAGACTGATTGCACCCAACACACGTCCCCCATATGTGCACTTGCTTCTTTATCACCTTCATAGTCATAAACCGTGGTACCGTGGTACCGTGGTGTGACTCACCCCTGGTTTGAACCTTCATGAAATCCAACTGAAGCCAAGCATAATTTCAGTTTCTCAATTGTCACCACATTCGTCAACATATCCGCAGGATTCTGAGTTGTGTGTATCATATCCAAGAACAAACTGTCCATCTTCTAGGAGATAACATATAAAATGAAACATCAGCTGAATGTCTTTTGTCCCGACATGAAAAACAACATTCTTAGCAAGATGAATCACACTCGTACTCGTCACTATGAATCTTTTAAATTCCCTAATCCTTGCCCAACTTCGCCATAAACTCTATACAAATTATCTCCTTGTTAGCCTCAGTGAGAGCAATGTATTCGACATTTGTAGTAAAAAAAATACAAGGATCATCTGCAACATAGAAACTTAACTCATTGTTGTGTTCCCCAATGTAAAGATATACCCTATTGTACTCATGCTGACCACTCCTACTTCAAGTATCCACTATTTGACATAAACATTTCAAACCTCCTGTACCACTATCTCGGGATCTTCTTCAAGCCATAAACTCTTCTTTAATCTAAAACCTAGTATTCTTTGCATGAAATCATGTAACCCTTTAGTTATTCATGTAAGAAAGCTATTTTTACATTCATCTGTTATAAATGTAGATCTTTCTTTGCTACTAGACTCAATACAACCCTGAGACTTATCATTTTCACCATTGGGGAAAAGATATTTGTATAATTCACTCCTTCCTTTTATTAGAAATCATTCACAACAAGTCTTACCTTATAACACATATTGCCATCTGACTCCTCTTTCAAACTGTAGACTCATTTGTTATATAGTGTTCTTTTGTTATATGACATAGTGTCAAGTCTAGTTTAACTCCAAAGATAAGATTTCTTCATCCATGGAACGCTCCAACTTCTTTGAGTCTTCAACTTGAGTACCCTCCTCAAAGCACTTTAGTTCACCACTATCAGTCAATAACAAATAGTGTAATGAAGGAGAATACATGTGTACAGATTGCATCACTCTACTAGATCTTCTGACTTCATTAACATGTGACTGAGGAACTTCTAGTACTCCTTTTGGTTGAGCACTATTTCTTTCTCCACATTCTTGATCATTAGGAGCACTCGACAGATTTCAAATTAAGTTTACTCCTGAAACCTGCATCAACATACACATTTGCAGAACACCAAAATATTTTTAAATGAGATAAAATTACATTTTTGTCGCTCCAAGCTTTTTCAGTCAAAACTTACAAAGGTACTAATGGACCACATTTAATTAGATAAATTGCAGTGTTTACTGCTTCAATCTAAAAGTCATGATCCTAGCACACTTCATAATTATTTTATCCATGCATTCAACAACACTATTCCGTTGCAGTGTTCTTGAGACAATGAATTTATGTCTGACCCCATATGTAGAATAAAAATTTCTAAACTTCTGATCACGTTACTTAACCCCATTATCTGATTATCTGATTTGAGACACTTCAACTTCAAGACCATCTCATTTTCTATCATATCCTTCAACTTCTTAAAAATTTCAAATACATCATATTTTTTTTGCTTTAAAAAGTAAACTCATACTATGCTAGTGTGATAGTCAATAAAAATGACAAAATAACAGGAATCTCCAATGGACGGAACTGAAGTAGGACCCCATATGTCAGCATGCACTAACTCAATTTTTTTTGGCTTCATCGTTGACGCGTGTTTAGAGAAAGCGACTTTCTTTCGCTTGTCTTATATACAATTTTCACAGAAATTCAAATCAACTGATTTGAAACCCTAAATTCTAATTTTCAAAATATATGGTCTACTTATTGCTTCTGTACTTAATCCAAATCAACGTCAACGATCCCCAACGGGCCGCTCTCTATTAAAATATTTTCTAACGGCCTCTTCACCAATGAAGCTGGTCGCAAACCCGGGTGCATTCATTCAATTACCTAATTTTAAACTCTATGTATTTCTTTTCTTAATTCACTCAAAATTAAAATTGATTTATTCCGTCAATATAATTAATAGTAAGTTTATATGTTTCTGACAACATTTTCTCTATATAATCGATTTTATTTTTCTCTTAAAATAAGCTTTGTTAAATTTAAAATAAAATTCTATTAAAAAAATATATAATCTATTTACATACGCTCAAATTTTGGTTAGGTTTGAAATTTACATAAAAATTGCGTGGTATTTATGTAATTTTTTTTATTACTTTGAATGTATAATCCGCTGAGTTGTACTGAGTTAGCTACAATGGCGACACTCGCCGCTTCATCGCTGTCACCGATGACGTTTTCGAATACGAATTTTCCAGAAAGATTTTACAGAAGCTCCATTAAATCACCATCTCCTTCATCGCTCCCGTTCTATAAATCCAATCTCGTTTTCTTCTCTGGCCATCTTCACAATCAGAAGCTAAGGAGCAAGAGAAAAGTTGTTAGATTCTTTGCAATGGCCGCAGCAGTCGTTAGGTCTGTTCAAAACCCTAAATTGCTCTTCTTTACGATTCCGTTTGTTCGTCCCTCGGTTTTGAGCTGTATTATTTATTGTAGCAGTTACAAGAAGGATGACCTTCCTCCTTCTCTGGATGCTACAGCGGAGCCGCCTGCTCTGTTTGATGGAACTACGAGGTAAAGTTTCTCTTTTTTCGCTTTAGGATTTTATGGATTTTCCTTTATTATTGCTGAGACGATTATTCGGCTGATCAGGTTGTACACAGCTTACATTTGCCCGTTCGCACAGCGCACCTGGATTGCTAGGAACTATAAGGTAATTACTATGTTTCTCTGTTTTAGGAGGCGTATGAATGAGATTTAGAAAATAATTTGTTGTGCGCTCTTGAACAGGGGTTGCAAGACAAGATAAAACTGGTGCCAATTGATCTGCAGAACAGGCCTGCCTGGTACAAGGAGAAGGTTTATTCTGTCAATAAGGTACGTGGAATTGGATGAAAGATTTTATCTTTCTGTGATCCTTTCAGTCATGGCTTGCTTTTCCGGCTTCATTGAACTGATGTTATTTGGGTGTGTTGATGATTAGGTTCCTTCTCTGGAACATAACAATGAGGTTAAAGGGGAGAGCTTGGATTTGCTCAAGTATATCGATGAGAATTTTGAGGGCCCTTCTTTGTTGCCTGATGTAAGAGCAGTTGAATAACTTTCCTTAGCTAGATCAACACTGGTTTTAGTTTCTTGAGGTATTGATAAGCTTTGTGGAAAACTATTGTAGGATCCGGAAAAGAAGAAGTTTGCAGAGGAACTGCTGGCTTTCACTGACTCCTTCAATGGTGCTTCCTATCGAGACTTGCCTTCAAAGGGTGATGTCAGTGAAGAAGTTGGTGAGTTACCAACTCTGATTGTTGTTCTGGTTTATAAAACTTTTTTCATCTGTTGAAGCTCCGTTACATCTCTTGGTTCATGAACCCTGCAGTTAATGCTTTCAACAAGATAGAAGAATACCTTTCAAAGTTTGATGATGGGCCTTTTTTCCTCGGACAGTTCAGTCTGGTAAGAGTTGAAAATTTAAGTAGGTGAATTTCAGAATTATTTTTTTTATTTAGTGTCTTGTTGTCTCATTGCTGAATAATGTGGTATATTTTAGGTGGATATAGCATATGCTCCGTTTGTTGAGAGGTTTCAGCTTTTATTTGCTGATGTAAGGAACTATGACATTACCAAGGGGAGGCCCAAGCTCACACTATGGATTGAGGTATATTTAGGATTGTTTGGGATAGTTTTCTGTCTGCTTTGCATTCCAAGCTTCATTTGAGAACTGTTTTCTTGTTATTTTTAGAAAACTTTATCATAGGAAGCTGCTGTTTGATTTTTTTTTTAATTTATATTTGTAATTCTCATCGTAGTTTTATAAGAAATAGTTATCTACATTTACTTAGATTAGCATTACAAGCAAACGGTGAAGAAGGGTTTTGGAAGTCCACTCCAAAGCTTTGGGTTTATGAATGAACTTTTTAATCTTATTATGAGTGCTTTATCCATATTATTGTTTTTGGATTTTTTTCAAAGAGAAGATGGATATCAAGAGTTTGAGCTATCGAAATATTTTAGAAATGGTTTATGGCTATTTGTTCCTGAAATCCAAAATTGAATATACTGAAATCTATCACATTAGGTAGCATTTATCTTCTAATGATAGAATATTGGCAGATAAATAGAAATGTTAAACTGATTAAAATTATATAGTTATTAGTTCTATTATTCTTAAGTTTGTTATCTTCTAACTATTTTCTCACTTTTTTCAATGATGATCTCATGAATTAGATCTAGATTATCAATAAATATAGTGCTAAAATGCATGAATAAGATCACTTTTTGGAACCATTTCACATCAAATAGAATCCATTTCTTAACTTTTATTTTTACTTTTGTACTGCTTAATTATTGTTACCTTGTATAAAAAATTTGTTATTTTAATTGACAAATTAACATTGTAGGAGCTGAACAAGATTGATGCTTATACTCAAACTCGATATGATCCTCAAGAGTTGATTGCTACCACCAAGAAGAGGTTTGGGGTAAGCTTCTACATTATTTACAGCTTACTTCAGCATTTACATACATAACGCCCAATTCATATGTATTTACATATCTACCGCCTAAATTTTACTTTTTACATATCACCTATAAAATACCACATTTTTAACTTTTAAGAAGTGAAATGCATCTTTTCGTGAGTAGGGTGCGATGTATGTAATAATTAAAGTTTAGGAGTTGGATATGTAAATTTGTATGACTTGTGTGGCTTGGATTTAAATCTTCCTGGTTAACTTACTCCGTTCAATTTAATTGACTCCTTTATTTATTTTTATTTTGTTTTCTTTTCAAGATAAACTGAGGAATTCGACATCTCCTTTTCGGGTATTGTAATCAGCTAAACTTTCATATTTTTTTATTTTTGTGAAAAATTATAAACTTTTCAACTTTGCATAAGCTAATAGAGTTATCCCATTAAGAGATCAGCAGACTTTCTCCTCTCTACATTACCTCTGTTGTTTTGCTTATTGTTGAGTTGCTGCTTATAATGCAGGTGTCTCGTATTTGAGCTGGGGGCCTTCTAATAAACGAATTTTCATATCTGGAATAAGATTTTGCTGTTATAGTTGTGTAATAAATGATTTGCTTTCAGTATGTATGCTGATCGTTGAATTGTAATTGTTTGTCAGCAGCCCACTAGCTATGAAAAAAATTGAACTTTGGTTAATGGATTGGCGTACAAATGTGATGGAAAATGCAGATAGTTTTTCTCTTCATTAAAAGATTGCTGATAAATAAATTGAGCATGCGATTTAACCACACAATTCTTATGTATTTACATATCAAACACCTAAAAATTCATATTTATGTGTATATCACTCAAATCTTAGACATCTTACAAGCATGATTATTGCTTTCAAATTAGCCATTTTTGCATTAATTGCAATTTCATTAATCTGACTGATTAGTTTACCTGTTCTATTTGCTTCTTCTGATGGTACATCATTATGGATTGGATTAGTCCTTCTATTAGTTATTCTGAATTCTCTCATCTCTTATACTTTTTTGGTATTTCCCCGATCCGAAGATTACAATTCTTCTAAGAAATTCAAATTGTGAGAGACGCTAATTCCATCTGAGTTTTACAGATCAATTTTTATGAATTAGATATAGACACTAAGATTGCTGAATTCTTTCATCTCTGTTGTTCTAAGTTTTTTTATCTGACCCTGCTCAAATATGATTTAGACGCATATATGATGTATCATATATGATTCACATTGATTGTTTTGAGAAGTATTTGCCATCTGGAAAGAGGAAAAAAATGGAGTCTGTCTAAAAAAATGCATTAAGAAAGGGCAGATGTATAGAAACTTTCAGACCCATTTAGATATTCTTTCAGACCCATTGCTGATCATCAACAATGCTGCTATCATTAAATTTTAAAAAGATAGATATTTAGTGAAGAGATCAGCTAATTGGTTTATATTGTTGATTTGATGATGATAAATTGTTTTTTTTAATGTTCTATCCTGGTGCGAAAAATCAGATTATTTGTGAGAATTATGAGAGATGTATTGTCTCAATAAATTGTAGTCGGTTCATGTATAGGAATTTAAAAGTCTTGTAGGATTTTCCAAAGCCATATAATATTTGTAGCAGCTGTTGCTAAAGCACGATATTCAGCTTCTGTTGTAGAATAAGTGGTGGCCTGCCTTTCGTTCAATCTTGAAATGAGAGTGGAGCTTAGAAAAATACAAATATTGGAGATGGGATTTCTATCCTCGGGATCGCTTGCCATAAGCAGTAAGAATAAGCGCATCCTTAATTCTAGGTAGTCTGAGAGATGCGATTCTTTCGTTATAGCGAAGAAGACGTATTAGTTGCTGAAAATTGGCATGGGCAGGATGACGCATGAATTGGCTCACTTGATTTACTGTATAATTGAGATCAGGTCTGGCTAATGTCAAGTATTTGAGGGATCCAACAAGGAGCTTTAGAATGAAGTATCAGAAGCAATAGGAGAAGCATTCGGTCCATCTATTTTGCATTGTGTGATGAGTTTTTTGACAAATTTGGAGTTGTGCATTTCAGAGATATGAAGAATTTGTTGAGCATAGGAAGCTTAATTTAATATGGGATAAGTAAATTACATCTGGTGAGTTAAATAGAATATTTGATTAGGAAACTGTACATAAATGAAAGCTTCTGTTTTTGTAGGAAGAAGACATGGTAGTGCAGAGGTGGAAATTGCCAATAAAATTAAAATTTTTCCAAACAGGTCAGACAAATGAAAAATTTTGTCCCTATTAATAAATTATTTTTATAATACTTGATGCGTGTTGGAAAATTCGCGGCGGTAAAGTAAATTATTATTCTTTTAGCGTTATACGAGACTTCAACACACACACGGATGAAAAATAAACAAACAGTGACAACTCCAAAAGTTTTTATGTGGAAATCCCATAAAGAGAAAAAACACGGACAAGACCTAGTTGTGAAAATCCACTATTAATTGATGATTACTGAAATTACTTATTCCGCAAATGAGAAATTATTACTAGATTTTCTGTTTACAACGTTGACTGACGTCGTTTGTTTGGTGGTAATCGACGATGATTCGTGGAGATCGATGGTGACGGTCGACAGTGGCTGACGACGATCGACAGTGGCTCAAGGACTTCAACTCCTTAGAGCTTTCAGTTCTCTCTGAATTTTCAAGCATCCTTTCATGTGAGGGGTAGGGCTTCATTTATAGTGTTCTGGGTGCAATTAATACATAAATATGAATCATTTTGATCAGACGGTTCATAGAACTCTCCTCGATCATACGACTTTTAATGGACATTTGAGTTTCTTAATGATGTCAGAATTGAGTGATCTTTGACTCGTTAGATTCGTCTTGTCGAGACGCTCGATTCAAGTATAAACTTGTCATATTTGATAACCGTTTGATCTTCCAAATATGTCTGAAAATCTTCTAAGTGTGATTCAATGACATGATCTGGGCTTGATTTGACTCGGCTTGAGTAAGTTTTCATATTATTAGGTCCGTCTCATCGAGTCGGTCAGTTTGACTATTTACTGAAATCGGAGCTCTATGTGAGTTTTTATCAAGAATTTAACATCTCTTACTCAAAATATTATCTCGAGATCCGTGTCATGCTTCTAGATTCGTGTCAGATAATAAAAATTTGTTGGTGACGTATCAGTTGCACCCTATTTTCGGGCGAGTCAAATTTTATCATCCGACAATATTGATATCCAAAGCCACTTTATTTTTATCGCACATAGATATATATATAATATTTGAATTAAGAGTGGCAAATCTTAAGTTCGAATCTTCCAAGGTCAAAAATCTCCCAATTTTGTTATTTTTTTTTAGTTGGGGAAGACGGGGAGCTTCATGGGAATTCGAACTTCCGTAGATGTGGTGAATGAAATTGAACCTCTTCATGCGGGAATTGAAACCGAAAGTCAAGAATTTGAGTAGACAGAGTTCTTCTAAGACTTGTAACTTTCTGAGGTTTTTTCAATGAAAACCCTCTTGGGTTCGTCTTTCGGCGGCATGGTAGCTTCTTATTCAATCCTGTCTTCTGGGCTTGACTTCTGGGGCCATGGTTGAAAGTAGAATCCATTGAGGATGTAATACCAGTTTTGAGTTGTATAAACAAAGAAGCTCGACGGTATTAACCCGTAACAAAGTCATATGAAATCCACCGAGGATGGTTGACCTATCCTAGGTTGTTGGTCGAAGCCTTTGCTTGACAGCCGTAACATGTAATGGAAGAGGTCGAATGAAATCCACCGAAAATTTTGACCTATTCAAGGTTGTATGTCGAAGCTTTTGTTAGATGACTGTAGCTTGTAATGGAAGAGGTCAAAGGAACTCACCAATGATTTTTGACCCATCCGAGACTGTATGTCTAAGCTTTTGCTTGATGAATGTAGCCTGTAATGAAAGAGGTTGAATCGAGTCTCTCTGGGATCGATTAAGCCTAGGAGAAGGTGTCAGAGATGCTCTACTTTTCTCGAGGCTAGGGCATAGGTCGCAATGAACCATATGTTTTTTTTGAAAATATGGTTGCAGTTATACTCAAGAAAAATGTTTGACAACTTATTAGTTGTTGTTTTTTAATCTTTTTACCTCCCAGCATAGGCATTTTCTATGTGAGCTTATAAAACAACCCATGTATTGGGCCTTAAAGATATCGGCTTCTTGATCTAGTTGAAGAAGAACTCCAGTACCATGAGGGGGTGTTGAGGATGCGTTATTTGCAGTGATGATTCGCTCCCCAATATAGAAGTGATTCTTGTAGACATGTAATTTGAATGAAATGTGGGATAACTTCCCCACCATAGTAGTGCTCGGGATGTTAACATGATCTACCTTTCGAGACTGCAATGAAGGTTGCCTCTAAACTTGGAAGAAGTTGTGAAATGTTTTGTGTTTGAATATAATGTGAGAAGACAACCCTACTACAATCATGCCCGGGACATTGATATGAACAAATCCTTTCGAGATATAGTGAAAGTTGCCCCCCACATTGAAGAATGCATCAGAGATGATCTTCATAACGTAAAGGAGGGTCTTTCACTAGTTGGATGAAGTACATCATTGGGAAATTAAGGTGTCTTAGAGTTGAAGACAATGCCGAACGGGACTTCGCTTCCCACAGATGACTCCAAACTGATGCGTGCTGGAAAATTTGTGACGGTAAAATAACGGATTATCATCTTAGCGTTGTACGAGAATTCAGCACACACACGGATGAAAAAGAAACAAACAGTGACAACTTCAAAAGTTTTTACATGGAAAACCCGTAATGTGAAAAACTACGGGACCTGACCCAGTTGTGAAAATCCACTATTGATTGATGACTACAAAAATCCATTGTTCCACAGACGGGAAATGATTACTAGTTTTTCTGGTTACAACGTCGAATGAAAATGCCTGGTTGGTGGTAATCGACGATAATTGATGGCGATTGACGGTGACAGTTGACGGTGGCTGACGGCGATCGGCGGGTGTCGATGACGATCGACATTGGGTGATGACGGTCGGTGGCGAACAATGACAATCGACGCTGTCCGACGGTGATTGTCTAGTTGTTGGCGGCCGACAGGGATCAACGGCGATTAACGGAGGCCGACGGTGGTCGGGATGGTGTTGGACTTCAACTCCTGAGAGCTTCTTGTTCTCTTTAAATTTTCAAGTCCCCTCCTTTCATTTGAGGGGGAGGACTCTATTTATAGTGTTATGGGTGCAATTAATACAGATATATGAATCATTTTGATCGTACGGTTCAGAGAGTTTCCCTCGATCATACGATATTTAATGGACATTTGAGTGCATTGATGATGTCAAAATTGAGTAATATTGAGTTTGTTTATATATATAATATTTGAATTAAGAGTGGCAAATCTTAAGTTCGAATCTTCCAAGGTCAAAAATCTCCCAATTTTGTTATTTTTTTTTAGTTGGGGAAGACGGGGAGCTTCATGGGAATTCGAACTTCCGTAGATGTGGTGAATGAAATTGAACCTCTTCATGCGGGAATTGAAACCGAAAGTCAAGAATTTGAGTAGACAGAGTTCTTCTAAGACTTGTAACTTTCTGAGGTTTTTTCAATGAAAACCCTCTTGGGTTCGTCTTTCGGCGGCATGGTAGCTTCTTATTCAATCCTGTCTTCTGGGCTTGACTTCTGGGGCCATGGTTGAAAGTAGAATCCATTGAGGATGTAATACCAGTTTTGAGTTGTATAAACAAAGAAGCTCGACGGTATTAACCCGTAACAAAGTCATATGAAATCCACCGAGGATGGTTGACCTATCCTAGGTTGTTGGTCGAAGCCTTTGCTTGACAGCCGTAACATGTAATGGAAGAGGTCGAATGAAATCCACCGAAAATTTTGACCTATTCAAGGTTGTATGTCGAAGCTTTTGTTAGATGACTGTAGCTTGTAATGGAAGAGGTCAAAGGAACTCACCAATGATTTTTGACCCATCCGAGACTGTATGTCTAA
This sequence comes from Phalaenopsis equestris, assembly GCF_001263595.1. Taxonomy (NCBI): domain Eukaryota; kingdom Viridiplantae; phylum Streptophyta; class Magnoliopsida; order Asparagales; family Orchidaceae; genus Phalaenopsis; species Phalaenopsis equestris. The sequence goes on from NW_018164814.1 coordinate 1,141,393, forward strand.
GCTTTTGCTTGATGAATGTAGCCTGTAATGAAAGAGGTTGAATCGAGTCTCTCTGGGATCGATTAAGCCTAGGAGAAGGTGTCAGAGATGCTCTACTTTTCTCGAGGCTAGGGCATAGGTCGCAATGAACCATATGTTTTTTTTGAAAATATGGTTGCAGTTATACTCAAGAAAAATGTTTGACAACTTATTAGTTGTTGTTTTTTAATCTTTTTACCTCCCAGCATAGGCATTTTCTATGTGAGCTTATAAAACAACCCATGTATTGGGCCTTAAAGATATCGGCTTCTTGATCTAGTTGAAGAAGAACTCCAGTACCATGAGGGGGTGTTGAGGATGCGTTATTTGCAGTGATGATTCGCTCCCCAATATAGAAGTGATTCTTGTAGACATGTAATTTGAATGAAATGTGGGATAACTTCCCCACCATAGTAGTGCTCGGGATGTTAACATGATCTACCTTTCGAGACTGCAATGAAGGTTGCCTCTAAACTTGGAAGAAGTTGTGAAATGTTTTGTGTTTGAATATAATGTGAGAAGACAACCCTACTACAATCATGCCCGGGACATTGATATGAACAAATCCTTTCGAGATATAGTGAAAGTTGCCCCCCACATTGAAGAATGCATCAGAGATGATCTTCATAACGTAAAGGAGGGTCTTTCACTAGTTGGATGAAGTACATCATTGGGAAATTAAGGTGTCTTAGAGTTGAAGACAATGCCGAACGGGACTTCGCTTCCCACAGATGACTCCAAACTGATGCGTGCTGGAAAATTTGTGACGGTAAAATAACGGATTATCATCTTAGCGTTGTACGAGAATTCAGCACACACACGGATGAAAAAGAAACAAACAGTGACAACTTCAAAAGTTTTTACATGGAAAACCCGTAATGTGAAAAACTACGGGACCTGACCCAGTTGTGAAAATCCACTATTGATTGATGACTACAAAAATCCATTGTTCCACAGACGGGAAATGATTACTAGTTTTTCTGGTTACAACGTCGAATGAAAATGCCTGGTTGGTGGTAATCGACGATAATTGATGGCGATTGACGGTGACAGTTGACGGTGGCTGACGGCGATCGGCGGGTGTCGATGACGATCGACATTGGGTGATGACGGTCGGTGGCGAACAATGACAATCGACGCTGTCCGACGGTGATTGTCTAGTTGTTGGCGGCCGACAGGGATCAACGGCGATTAACGGAGGCCGACGGTGGTCGGGATGGTGTTGGACTTCAACTCCTGAGAGCTTCTTGTTCTCTTTAAATTTTCAAGTCCCCTCCTTTCATTTGAGGGGGAGGACTCTATTTATAGTGTTATGGGTGCAATTAATACAGATATATGAATCATTTTGATCGTACGGTTCAGAGAGTTTCCCTCGATCATACGATATTTAATGGACATTTGAGTGCATTGATGATGTCAAAATTGAGTAATATTGAGTTTGTTGGATTTGTCTTGTTAAAACGTTCAGTTCGAGGATAAACTTGTCATATTTGACAACCGTTTGACCATCCAAATGTGTTTGGAAATCTTCTAAGTGTGGTTCAATGACTTGATCTGAGCTTGATTTGACTCGAATTGAGCTAGTGATCATATCATTAGGTCCGTCTCATCGAGCCGGTCAGTTTGACTATAAATTTGCAGAATCAGAGCTCTATGTCACAGACAAAAAATCTCACATCGGCTAGGTGTAGGACTGAAAAATAATATTTAAGTCCTGGGCTACCCACCACCCTGAAAAGGTCTTTTGGGAGGTGGCAAGTGGTATCATAGCAGATTACTGCCTACCAGGTGTGTGGACTTTCCATGGTCTAGTGTGACCCACAAAGGAGCTGATGCGTGACGAGGGCGTCACGTGATTGAATAGAGGAGAATATCACAGACAAAAAGTTTCACATTGGTTAGGTGTAGGACAGAAATGCAGTATTTAAATCTTGGGCTGCCCACCTCTCTTAATAGCTCTTTTGGGAGGTGACATCTATGTGAGTTTTTATCAAGGTTTGAGCTTCTCTTGCTCCGAATATTATCTTGAGTTTCATTTCATGCTTCGAGATTTGTGTCGAAAAATTGTTGATGACGTATCAATGAAAATGGAAGGATTTTGAAAAAAAATATTTGAGTGCCAAAAAATATATGCTCATCATTGAAAAATGATTGATCCTCTTACGGCTGTAGTGTTGAGATCTGAATTTACAAACATTAATACATAAATCAATCGATTAAAATGGGTCAGCGAATTTAGTCTTAGTTAGCTTAACTCTGCCAGATTGTCAAATCATTCATTACAGTAATTCTAAGCCATAGCATCTCCTTCAGGAACTTTTCTTACTGTTAAGTAATTTTGACATAAGAAGCTTGATATATATATTTTTATTTATTAAAAATAAATGATAATAAGCTGCATGCTAAGAAAATGGAAGGGACAAGATTATAATTAAATACTATGCTGATCCCCTTTGATCATAAATATTTTTTAATAAGCATAGTCTTTAACCAACCTATAGGTAGTCGAGCACTACAGTGCAGGCATAAACTGCAACAAGATAATTGGGAACCTATCTCATCATGACAACAAGATATTTTTTGGGTTCTACAATCCTCTTCTTTTCTCTATATATAATGATTGTAGCTCTCTATCTACTCATCCCTGGTATGTTCTATTCGCAATTTCTGTTCTTTAGCAGCTCTCTATAAACCCATGCTGTTATGGTACCAGAGGTTCTTGTGCATCCAATTGCATAGACTTCTTCCTGGGCCTCCCTTTGCATGTCTCCCTGTTCTCTATCTTCGCTTTATTCCTATCTTACCTCCTCTTCTTCGGTGGAGCAGATGGCAGATTTACAATTGTCTAAAACCCACGAGCTCTCTGAAGGAAAGGATCAAACAGAAAGCATCCCTCCCGATCTCAAATTTGTAACAAAAAACCTCAAAAGCATTGCCCACACCCAGCTATGGGTAACTAATCTATGGCCGCCCAATACCTTGCATAGATCAGAACAGTGGTAGACAACATCCTTGTAGCAGGAGGCCAATTGGATAATGAAGATATTATTCTATACACTCTTAACAGGCTCCCAACATCCTTACCAATCCTTCAAAACTGGATTTTTTCTTTCATGATTTCTTCACATAAAAATTTTGGTGTCTGCTCTCATTATTATTTTTATATTCGTCTGTGTCGGATCTTCATGCAACACTAACTGCCGCTAATCTTTCAACACGCAACAAGACAATTTTCAATGCTGAAAAAAAAAATTTATGTCATGGTTTAAAAAGAAGTTAAGATGAACTACTAATTAAATAATTATTCATGTCACATTCATATCAAAACAAATTTTGAAAATTTAAAACATATCTTAACTTAAGTTGTGATGAGAATATACTTCTCATCAAATGAATTAAAAATAATATGAATATCCTATAAATTTTCTTTTAAATTAATGTACCCAAAATCAATTTTGATCGTAGATAATGCTGATAAGCGGTCACATTCTTTCAACCACTTTGACCCTATTAAATTTATAAATTATTTTTCATTTTTTGATTAAAAATAATAATAAATTTGTGATTATATTTTTGAATAATGGTTTTTTTTTTAAATTTTAAATCAAGTATCTTTTAACCACTTCAATTTTTAATTTCAGATTTTAAAAGTTAAAATAATTATATTTTTTATGTGATACGAAAGATTCGAGTCGTATGAATGTAAAAGTTAAAGTTGAGATGTTAGATAAGTAAATTCAAAGGAACCATATGGTATGCATGTAAGTGCCATTATTATATAAACTTATTTTTTTTTATATCAATGATTTCCTGTTTCATTTGTTCGATTTTTAGTTGTATGATTCCTTCATTGCAACTACAAGGAGGAGGGGCTGCCTCCGTCTCTCGATGTACATACAAATTAGGGGTGTATGCCACGAGCAATCGCTATCCGAAAGTATGGGTCATCCGTACGTAATATTTTTTTATGAGACTGCAGAGGTGCCTACTCCCTTTGACGGAACTATGATGTAAGTTTTGATTTTTGGTGTGTATTATTCTGATTAGACGCTATTTGGTCGTCACATTCAATGATTGTTTTGTTAGGTTTTAGGCCAATTATTTTCAAATAATTACTTGAGCGATCTAAATCATAATACTTTCTTAAATTTGGATTTATAAGATTTCTTGAATCCCTCCCGAATGAGAGCCTATTTGTAATCAAACAGCTCGTTAGGGTTTAGGGTTTTAGTTTCATATGCATCGTGAAAATTTACAAAGATCCAGAAAGAAGAGGCTTACATTGAGTCCTTCATTGGTCCCTCTTATCGAGGCTCAATCAAGAAGGGACTGGTTAGAGAAGAACTTGATGAGTTGCTAACTGTGATGGTTGTTCTGATTTATAATAACTAATTTCTATCTGATGAAGAGTGATTCATGCTCTTATTTTAAAATGATTCAACTAAAAGGTATTTATTGAGAGTTTGAACTACCTAAATATTGGATGAATGATTTATAAATATTTGTTCATATGCTCCAAAATGTTTGTATCTCATAATAGATTCAAGATTAGTAATGCTGCCATATTTAGGAGAAAATATTACGAACGACGTTTGTATGTTCGAACAACCCTTGATATTCGAACACGCCACTTATTACAAGTTACATAAAAGCCTACTCAAATCTCAACGGTTGTTCGCACAAGACGTAACATTTTTTTTCATATTTTGATATCATTTTATTTTCTAATAGTATCAGCGAAAAGTTATTTGTCCTTCTAAATCTTAAATTCAATTTTCTTTAAATATTTTGTCTCACTTATTTCAATTAATGGAGAAATCTTTTATCAGATGCATTTTACCACCCTGCTTGTTTGCAAAATTGTTCTATGGGCATTATCAACAATGGAATAGATCCAAATAAACATCTAACAATTGCATAAGAAGTTCGTCATGTTTACTTGAACATTGATGTGCGTCGAGACTTATATTTGAAGGCTAATTTATGTTGTTTCTTGAATATGTATAAGTTATTTGGTTCAACGATTTCATCTTATTATGATGTTTGAGGGCACATGGTCATGCGGTTACATGTCAAGAGTTCAAAAATATTCATGCAGATCATTATTAACAAATTCACTTTCATTTTTAGAGCAAAGAACATTTACCTGTCAAAGAACTTAGCTGTTCTCGTATTTATATTTTTCAAGTACCTTGTATTTATGTTTTATAGGATAAAGCCAAAGCATTTCATTTAATCATCCAGGCATCTTCAAATATCACCCTTGAAGAAAATGAGTTAGAACATAGTGATTGGGTTTTTAATTTCTTTAAGCTCATTGAGTGAGGCACAAGATGACTTTTAGCTTGAATGCAAATTTCACGTGTGAAGTCGACACTTACAAGTTATAAGAGAATCATGAGAACAAATGCGTCAAACAATGAAATGATGGGTACCCCAATAAGTGTTTTCATAGCCAAGCTAGCTATGTATTGTTACTTTTTGGCAAATAATAGTTGTCTCGACAAGGTTATGATACTCTAAATGGTACATCTTATCATTGTTAGTGCCACAATTAATGATTTCCTTGATGAAATCCAACAATATGCCAAAAATTGGGATAGATTTGTCCACGATAACTTACTTTCATAGGGTCTTTATCTACTCATAATACTTTGATTTGATCTACTCAACCAAGTTTGTCGCGTTAATTAAGGTGTCATGTGATCGATTACCTCAAAATCACCAATCTAAGCAAACCATGGGTCATGGGCATATATTAAAGCCTATCCTTTTTTTTTCTTGAGTTGGTGTGGCAAAGGTATCATCTCGTAAAATTAGTAATACGAGGGTTGATATGTTGTTAAATGTTGCTTAGCCATGGCTCTCGATAATTCCTTGTTTCGTGTAATTCGAAGTTTATTTCTTGAGCATGCTTCAAATTTTCAGAGTGTGTGCAATCTACTTCCTCGAATAGTTGCATTATTTTTTTTTGGTGTCACAATGATACTTTAAAATATAAAAATAACAAGGAGATGTTTCCATACATGCCACCCAATTATTATGTTTTTACTTATATAAGCACGAAACTTTACGTTTTATATTTATATCGCCCAAATCTTTCATATCACATCAGAAAACCAACATTTTAACTTTTAAATAGTGAAATACCTCTTCATGCTTAACTAAGATGACGTATGTTAAAAAGTGAAGTCTAGCTGTCAGATATGTAAATACGTAAGAATTGATCGATATGCACTCAAATCCTCCAAATAACAAATGAGAATGCTAGTCAATTAACTAATACAAAAGAATAACTAAACCAATAACCTTATTAGCTTGAGTAATACCAAATAGAATTGCTACATATGCTTTGCAACTCTTTTGCATTCAAATGACAAACAATATGTATATAAAATAGTCACCATGACATATTACAAAAAAAAAAAAAATGAGAAAATGCATAAAATTAAGATGAACACAATGGTATAATGTGATTATTAATTACAATTTTTTAGCTTAATTAACTATAATTAATAATAGTAAAGCAACTTTAAGTCTCAGTTAAATCTAAATCACTTTTATCAATTCTCCACCTTGATTTATAATTAATTAAGGGGTCAAATATAGAAGAAAAATGGGTTGCCCAAACATATCATAATTCACTTACCACATATTAAGCAAGTTTAGACAATATCTAACCTTTCTCAATCTATCTATTTTATCATAGACTAAAGAACATGCATATTGATCACTTATTATTTATTATGTTTAGTTGGTGTGCAACATTTTTGTACAAATATTGTAAGCTGATCCAATCTAACCTAATTGTACTTTAAATTCTATTTTTTGAGCTAACATATGTCATTACAATAATCAAAGAGATACCTAACATAACCTAAGCTTGAACATTGGGTACAGATAAAAATAATATTTTAATATTTTAATATAAATCGAGTCAAGATGGGCTTGAACGTCGTCAGATTTCCTTAAAATTAGTGCTGTTCAGATTCTTTTATATCCAACACTGATCGCAAAGCAAATTCAAAGATTTTTCAAGCTGAAATGCAAAATAATAGTATAGTTTGACATGAGTTTTTGGACTTGACATTACGATATATAAGGTTTTAAACGACCAGGGCCTAAGCGAGCTCATGGTTGGCTCATTTTTCGGCTCTTTCAAAATTAATTGTGTTAGAAATTGGCTCGTGTTCGAATGTAGTGGTGAGCAGTCTCACGTTTGACTTATTCAAAACTAATTATGTTAGAAATTTGCTAATGTTTGAAATTGGTCGTGAGCAGTGTGTTCGTGTTTCGCTTGATTTACATATGTTTGCTCATGTTCGACTAGAGTTATGCTCGAAATTGGCTCATTTAAATTAATTATAAAAAAAATTTAGGGTATCTAATTTGAACCTACGATAAATTTATACTTTTAACCGTGTGTGTGTGTGTGTATAATAATAATAATAAACAAAATAATAAGGCATTTATAAATTTTCATCATTTTGCACAAATCTAAAGAAGAAGGGACTGAGTTCTAGTGTTGTTCTAGACCAAAGACCAAACAAAGACTTATTGCTCCTACAGATGCTGACAATTGTCGCACACCCCTTGCTAGTCGTCATTGATGGAACTTGTAGAGTAATGACACACATTGTAACAAAGCACCTTATGAAGTCATGACGTACGTTGTGGTGTAACATTGTATCCCGAAGATGGTGCAATAACACACCCTGAATATGATGTAATGCACTCTGAATTCAGTGTAATTGCATACCCTCAATATGGGATAATAAATAACATTGTATTGAAAATTCAATGATAGCTCCTGACTGTAATGGTTTATGATTGTTGTACTGAAGATACGATGACTCTCTCTAGGCTTCTCAAACTCTCTCTTCGCGACTTCTCCCTACAACCTTGGTGGCCAACTGACACTCTTGCAACTCCCTACTATGGTTAATATGACCAACTACAGCTTACGAGGCTTACAGCTCATGCAACTCCTAACTTTGGCCTACGTGACCTTGAGAAGCTATTGAAGCTCTCAACTCTGACCTTCATGGCCTATGGACATTATTAACGTTCACCACCACGACCCATATGACCAATTAAGACCTACGTGACTCGTATCTCATGCAACTCTTAGCTTTATAACCATTGTGACCTACAGACATTATTGTAGCTCGCAACTTCGGCTTCTATGGCCTACAAACACTATTGTATCTCATTACCACAAACCATGTGAACAAGTACAACTTATATGGCTCACAACTCATACATCTCCAAACTATGGCATTTGTGATCTACAGGTGTTATTGCAACTCTTTAACTCTTTCCATTGTGATCTACAAATGTTATTGCAACTCACCACCACGTTTTATGTGACCAACCACGACCTACGTGGCTCAAAACTCACATAACTCCCAACTCTGGCTTAAATGGCTTGCAAACATTATTGCAACTCACCATTATGACTTACATGACTCACAACTTATGTGACTTCCAACTCTGGTCTTTGTGGCCTATAGATGTTAGTGCAGTGCAGCTCTCTACTACAACCTACTTGATGAACTGCTCTCATTATATCCCTCCAATACGGTCTCTTTGGCTAGCGACGCTATCACAGCTCACCACAACGACTTATGTGACCAATTATGACCTAACTATATGGTTTAAAGCTCATGCAGCTTCCACCTACGACCTACGTGGCTTGCCTCACATACAGCCTTTGACCACAATCTTTGTGGCCAACCGGCGCTTCTGAAGCTACCAACAACAACCTATATGACCTAACTAACTATGACCTCTATGACAAACTGAGGCTACTATATTTGTTGTATTCTATATACAACTATTAATGTCTCGCTACTATTGTACTTCTACAATTGCATCTTTCCTATTTCAAGAGAAGAGTGAGCCTATGTACTCACAATTACATACTGTATTAATTCGATTGGGGTACTTTGTAGTTTTTTTTCTCTTGCGAGGGTTTTTCATGTAAAAATCGTGGTGTCTCTTTTTGCTACTGCTCTATTATACATATGTATATGTTGAATTTTCGTACAATACTGAAACGCTAATTTATCACTCTACCACACAACAAAAATTATTAATGATCTATGTATTTGCTACCGCCCTTAAAAAAATTACTAAACAAACAAAGGCCACATAAAAAAAATTATTTGAATTTCTCTATATGAATTATTCAAATTTGAAATAATATCATCTATTTTGATTTGAGATTTGAAAAAAATATTAATGATCTATTTAATGTACCTTTTAATATAAAATTTCTCATAAAAATATATTTAATAATCATATAAATGAATTTTCCATCACCTCCACACCTCAAGAAGCAAACCAAATAAAGCCTGTAAAATGTCATCCCCATCCGAATGAATTCATCATGGCTCCAACTGTTTAACAAAGTTAATAAAACGTGAACCCTAAAAAGTGACCCAACGGGGAGACCCGGAATTAAGCGTGGGTCCCATTCCCGAATGAAATTTTTTGGGCATAAATCCGCCGAATTTAAGGGATCTCTGATTGATAAATAAATGAGCCACAGTTAGCTCAATAATATATTTAAAAGTTAAATACGAAAATAAATGTCACGAATACATGTGATTAATGGGAATATACACTATATTAAGAGTAACTTCAATAACCATTCCCTCGTTTATGTATTTGTAAAAATACACTTCTACGAATAAGGGAGAAAAACACGAATAAATGAAACTTTCACAAATTCTCTCAACAGACTACCTTTAACAGGTTATACTCCCTCGCTCCTCTTTTCACCTTCACTAGATCTCAAACACTCGAGATTAGTTCATAATATATTTTCGATGTTTTAAAAGTTGTAAGCGTTGCATCCTCGGAAGTCATCTTAATTTGGTTATACCCCGACGATCTGTCGAGAAAATTTTAAAATTTTATGTGTTGAAGCGATATCCACCATTATTTCTGGTATAGGTAGTGGAAATTCGTCTTTTGGATATATCTTGTTTAAATCTCTGAAGTCGACATAAATAAGGATCTTTTCATTTTTCTTTTTAATCGGTACAATATTGACTAATCACATGAGGTAGTGCTCTTTTTTATAATACATATATATATTTATAAGCAAATGGGTCAGAATGAGCTTTCATGCAGTATTTTGTTTAGGGTGGCCTTGCTGGAATAGCACGTGGCGCGATCTGCATCACGTGATGCTCTGACACCACTGGAAACCTTTGCATTCAAGGCACCTCTGTAAAACGCACCGGCGAAGTCCACGCGGATCCATATTGACCGTTCATCCGCATTTCAACGGCTCAATATAGCTGGAATTAAAGCCCAATAAGGATTCCTCGGAGTTTGGTGGTCCCGAGTAACATTTGACTTCCGACAGAAGCGAACTATTCATAATATTTATTTTTAATATTAGTTAAAATGTAATAATTATGCACATAACTATACATGCTTATAATAATTTTTTTTTATATTACCGATTGGCATGTATTGGAATTCAAGTTATAAACATAATAAGAAACTCCAATGAAAATAGCACTCTTGTCTATTTTTTTTAAAATCTAAGTGCTCAGTTTTTACGTAAGGCTGTAATTGAGTTGCGCCGAGCCGAGTAGATCATTATTTGGACTTGAATTGGTATGACTATAAGTTGTTCATGTTCGACTTGAGTTTGTGTCAAATTTTAATACATTGGTCAAGCTTGATTTGTTTAATTTTTTCAATGTTTGAATCTGATTTGCACTTGATTTGCTTATGATAAGTGAGCTAGTATTTGAACGAGCTAAAAATTCAAATAAGAATCGATTTTTTCATATAAAAAATTTAAAAAACAACTTTGAAATTCTAAGCTCAGCTACAAATTTGTTGATTATGAACTCTAAAATCTTTGAACTTTACTAATTAGTTGTATAATTCTTATTGATGGGGTTACACTATTTCAAATTCTTAAGTAGAAGGATGATCATTGAATTAATCATATTAATAAGAAAATAATAGCAATAATATTATTGGTAATTACTATGTGATTATCATAAAAAAATGAACTCATTACTTTTAAGGTTAAGAAAATTGTACAAGAAAAATCTTTTATGACTCTATTTAATCGTAAATATCTCATTCTAAATTGTCATTACTATAAAATATATAATTAAATAATTTTAATAAATTATATATATAGTTTTGAGCTTAATATTAAGCATTTAACAAGTCACTTGTTAACGACAAATAAGTTTGTTGGTGAACAAAAATGAAGAAGTTTGAATGTGTTGAATATGTTGTTGTTGAATATGAATTTATCCTGCCAATCACTCCCAAGAAATAAAGTATAGAACCAAAAGAGTGTGTGTGTGTGTGTGTGTGTGTGTGTGTGTAACAAATAAATTTTTTTGATGATTGACTGATTAGCCCTTTACTTTAGATATTACCCATATATTTATAGGCAAGAAGGATAAATTGTACAATTACATGTTTTTCCTATTTTTATGTGGATGCTACATGATATTTTAGGTATTTACATAAATGAGCATTTCCCACAACTACCCTTGATTTGATAAGGTTCGTTTAGCTGACCACGTTGTGATGGGGTTGTTGGTCGACTTTGGTCGATCTTTAGTCGTCTTAGGTCAGTCGGTCGACTTCTTCAGCGCAACTATTGACTATCGTCCCCCTATGTTAGGATTTTATATCGCTAGGATGAGACTAGACTGTCAGACGAAGAGTGAATCACTGTAATTTGAAAGGTAGCTCACCCCATTAGAAGGTCCTTTTGGGGTGTTCACGGAGTGTATTGTGGAGAGAGCCTTCAGCCTTCTAGAGGATTTTAGAAACACTTGTGAGGCATCTAGTGATGTCGGGGCGAGAGTTGGGCTGATGCGTTCTCTCAGGTCGATAGATCTTGATTTTTGGCTCAGTCGACCTTTCTTTGGTCAGCTTCTGGTCCCAACCCAATGCAGTTATATTTGTTAAATCACATCTTTAGTCTTTTAGTGATTTGACAATTGTTCATCCTTCTGTCATTCATTCTTAACCGTACTTTTTGTTTCTTATTATGTTGAATTTTTCAAGATTTATACCGACTTATTTTTATGTACAAGAATAAAGAAAGTAATAAGTAATAATAATTGTTCGTCGGGGCATATACTACATATCGCCCAATTCATATGTATCTACACATCTAACACAAAACTTTACTTTTTGCATTTATACACCAAAATCTTTCATATCACATCAAAAATGCTCATCATTTTAACTTTAGCTACATAGATAAGCTAGGATGCATAGAAAATTTGAAGTATAGGTGTTAGATGCATAAATACATAAGAATTGAGCGGTATGTATGTAAATCTTCTTTTTTATTTGTAATATTTTCGATGTGATTGTACGAATATAAAACAAAACAATTAAAAATGGATGCTTCATTATTTTATAAGTCAGGGTCATCAATGTAAGACAAAAATGTAAATGTTTTTAATTAGATTTGTTTTCTTCTTTATGCTACATTTATTAGGAATCCTTTTATGCCTTCTTATTGGTTTTCTTTGTCTAATGAGAAGCATGATCCATGAAAGAAATAATTGATCGCTTTTCTTCTCCTCATGTGACCTACAATTGTGGCTGTCATATGTACAAGGATTTAGGTGGATGTCTGTGAGCTCTCATTGGCTGATTTTTTAATGGGTATATATATATAGATTTGTTGTGTGTATTGAGATTTAAGGAAGCTAGTTATTTAGCATTGAATATTCATATTATAGTATTATCAGACTTAGGGTTTAGATTATAAAATTTATCACCACAGCTTAAAGTGGATGATGAGGGAAATGATAACAAATCCAATTAAAATCTCATGAATGTAATATCTCGGATCTTCGTGGTTCCTGGTCTACTTTGTCATAGGAGATAGTCAACAAACACTACCTAAAAGAATGATGCTTGTTGGCAACCATATAACACGTTGTCCAAGGGACCCTTGAAATATAAAATATCAATTTACGATTAAAATTAAATTATTAGTTTGACACCAATCATAATCAAGTTGAGATAGTTTATAGCTAAGTCAAGCTAAACATTTCAAAAAATTAAAAAAATTTAGAGCTGAGCATGAACTAGATTAAAATTAGAGATTAACACTACAAATGACACAAATATAACTATATAAGTACTCTATATATATTTTTTTATATTAAAATAGAATTTAAAATAGGAGGAAAAACAAACACACACAAACACACAAAGAAAGTCAGGAGATAGGTTTTGTTATTCATCCAAGGGCTTGCAATTTTGCTTTTTTTAATACATGGATAATATATTATTTATTTAATTTTTTTCATTTTTCATCACCCAAATTTGGCAAAGACTCGATCCATCAACCATATATATTCAAATTTTATATTTCTTGAGGTTCTTATTTTCCCATTTTATTCTTGGAATAAAATGAATTATTTTTGGCTTTTATTATTATTATTATTATTATTAAGGAAAATTTACATATGTACCACACAATTCTTATTTATTTACACCATTTCATTTTTAAAATATTAGTAATAATGATTTATTTAATGTGATGTTAAGAAAATTGAATGATATGCATATCAATAAATAAAATTTAGTTATTAGATTTAGATATATAAATAAATGAGAATTTTGTGGCATTTATTCAAATTGAGCCGGCTCTTAATTTAAAATAAAATAAAAGCAAATAAAATAAAAGCAAAAGAAAAATTGCTATAAAAAATGAACCAAAATTTCCACCCAACAGCTGACAAGCTGCCGAACTCCACATGCTCGGCTGGGACCCACGATGCGGTGCCTTTTGGGTGAAACGTAAGCCCGTAATAGTAGCCGTTACTTTTAAAATTTAACAAAAGCGGAAGGAAAGCGGCGGCTCTTCGGCCAGAGAATGAGCCGTTTTTAACGGTCGGAGACGGCTGTAAACGGTGTCAACGCCGTCACTGTTTGTTCTGTCGGATCGCAGCCTACTTGGTAGGTTCATCTTAATAGGATTTAATAGTATTTAAATTTAAATTTAAATCCAACAAAACTCGACTAATCTTATTTTCTCTTTGTTTCAACAAAACAAAAGTAAATTTAGATTTACTAATTATAACTCTTAGATGAATTTAACTATTTTATTTAAAAAAATAAAAAAATTAAAAATAAAAATAAATAAAATAATAATAATAACTATTAGAGCAGAAAAAATAATTAAATTATTAATTTATTAAAAGAGTTAATTAATTTTTTTAGCATGAGGTCATTTATGATGAATTAATCTTATGTTTAGAAGAAATATACTAAATTTTATTTTCATTATTGATCTCACATAATTCAATGTAAAAAAAATTGATCTCATTATTTTAATAATTTAATATTAATTATTTATTATATATTTAAAATAAAATAATAAAGTAAAATAAAACTTTAAAATATCGCAATCAGATAGTACGAATATATTTTCATTAATTTTCCTTTTAAAAAATAAAAAATTAGTAAAATGATGAATCGCTGCTCTATTATCATTTAATACCAACTTATTTTCATTAATTTTTTTCAAAAATAAGAATAATAAATAATAAATTAATAACAGTGGCCAAATCACTGCCTTATTATCATTTAATTATCGTAATTAATAGAATCAGCAGAGCTCAAATGAGGACCACCGGACCTGTAGAGACAAACTGATCGAAGGAGAAGGGTGCTGTGATCCTAAATCGAAGGAGAAGGGTGCTGTGATCCCTCTGCTCAAAACTTCGCCGACGGTAGCATAAATCGTCGCCGCCGATCCGCCGGAGCAGGTCTTATTTGCTGTTTCTGCCTCTCTTCCATCTGGCATTTTACACTTACTTCGTCCACGCCGTGTTTTCTTCGTCATTCCTTCATTTCCCGTCAGCCGGCTCCGGTCTTCCTCGAATTTTAAAAGATTTTGTTGTTTATTCACTGGAAAAGGATCTGTTTTTCTCTGCGCGGGCCACGCATTTTTCGTTTTTTGTCTTTTTATTTTGTCATTTTTGTTGGTTTCGTGCGGTTGTTCATGGATCTTGTTAGAAGTTTGGGGTTTTTTCTGATGTTATTTGGGCTCTAGGGTTTGCAGGTCTCTTGAATTGTTTTCGTGAGTTATACGGGTTTAGGGGAGATGGATGGCTCGCAGAGGAAAGGAAATGGGACGCCGGCCTCTCCTTGCAATACTCCTAGATCGAACGAGAAATTTGGAAGAGATCTCCGATCTGGCGATGGAGGCGGCCATTTAAACAGTAAGAATGATAAGGATAAGGGCGTCAACGTTCAGGTCATCCTCCGATGCAGGTAACTGGGATTTTCTAGCACTGATCTTGCGAAGAAATTGATTTAAATTTTGAACTAATGCTGTTAATAATTCGAATTTTGATAGACCTCTGAGTGACGAAGAGGCAAGGTTGCGGACGCCTGTGGTCATATCTTGCAATGAGTCGCGGAGGGAAGTATCTGCAATGCAGAATATTGCGAATAAGCAGATCGATAGAACTTTTGTGTTTGACAAGGTATCAGATAAAGCTGTGAAATTTTATTTCTTATGAACTTGTGAGTTGAATACGTTTCTGTGTAGGTTTTTGGCCCAACTTCCCAACAGAAGGATTTGTTCAATCATTCTATCTCTCCAATCGTGAATGAGGTTCTTGAGGGATACAACTGCACCATTTTTGCCTATGGGCAGACGGGCACCGGCAAGACATACACAATGGAAGGTGGAGGGAAGAAGGCGAAGGTGATTTTTGATATTTTTTTCAGTCTACTCATTGATTCTATAAATTATATTGAAAGTTTTTTTGGATTCACTCTATGTGTTGTGATGTATTCTAGAATGGAGAGTTCCCAAGTGATGCGGGTGTGATCCCAAGGTCTGTTCGCCAAATCTTTGAAACGCTGGAAGCACAATGTGCAGAATACAGCATGAAAGTTACCTTTTTAGAGCTGTACAACGAGGAAATCACAGATCTTTTAGCTCCAGATGAGTCGAAGGTCCCAGATGACAAATCAAAGAAACCTATAGCTCTAATGGAAGATGGTAAAGGAGGCGTCTTTGTTAGAGGGCTGGAGGAGGAGGTGGTTCGCACGGCCAGTGAAATATACAAGATATTGGAGAAAGGTTCTGCGAAGAGGCGTACTGCTGAGACTCTACTGAACAAACAAAGCAGTCGTTCTCACTCCATATTTTCCATTACAATTCACATCAAGGAGGTTACTCCAGAGGGGGAAGAAATGATCAAAATTGGGAAGCTTAACCTTGTGGATTTAGCTGGTTCAGAGAATATTTCAAGATCAGGTGCTAGGGATGTAAGTAATAATTTCTCTCTTACTTTACAGGAAAGACACGACCTTTTTATATAATATAAAGTTTTTTGCATAAATGATGCATGGAAATGTAGTTAGAATGCAATAGAGTGATTTCTAAGTTGAAGCGGATGAATATTTTGGATTGTGATGAGTTCATATCATTGCAGGGCAGGGCAAGAGAAGCTGGAGAGATAAACAAAAGTCTTCTTACGCTGGGGCGCGTTATTAATACACTAGTTGAGCACTCTGGCCACATTCCATACAGGTGACTAAAACCTTTTTTTTCCTCCTTTTTCTCCATTGAATTATGGAAATTTGTTGAACTTATTATTATTTTTTTTGGCTTCTTCTACTAGAGATAGCAAGCTTACAAGGTTGTTGAGGGATTCCTTGGGTGGGAAAACGAAGACCTGCATCATTGCCACCATATCACCTTCAATTTACTGTTTGGAAGAGACACTGAGCACCTTAGATTATGCTCACCGCGCTAAAAACATAAAAAACAAGCCAGAGGTCATCTAACTCATCTCAAGTGGTGATTTGATAATGTATGTGAATTTTCTCTAGATAATGATGTTCTAAACTTCAAAATATTTCCCTTTTTGCAGATTAATCAAAAGATGATGAAATCTGCTATGATCAAGGATCTATACTCTGAGATTGATCGTCTTAAACAAGGCTTGTGCTGATTAAATTCCTCTATCTCTCACTCTCCCTCTCCAAACTTGGACTTATTTATGCTTTCAAAGATAGCATCTTTTCAACTTCTGCTTACTGATTAAAGAGAAAAAAATTATAATGGCGCGTCTACATTCATTGTTATGCCAGAAAGAGTGCAGTTTTTTTCTGATTTAAGTTTTGTCGCTGTGTTGAAGTCGATTGCCGTTAGCTAAGTTGGTTTTTATGACACCTTTTTCTTCATTTGCAGAGGTATATGCTGCCAGGGAGAAAAATGGCATTTATATTCCTAGAGATCGTTTTCTACAAGAAGAAGCAGAGAAAAAGGTTAGCACATAATATAACTGTTCTGCACAAATGCATTATGAAATTCATTTTAGTAACCATGTGTCTGTTTATTTAAGGCTATGGCTGAAAAAATTGAGCGCATGGAAATTGAATCGGAATCAAAAGATAAGGTACCTTCCCTTAGTTCCGTGCCTTTTTTCCCCCTTTTAAATTAAAATTTGGAGCTATTCTAACTATTTGATGTGATCCTATGACCAGCAATTAGGTGGGCTTCAAGAACTTTACAATTCTCAACAAAACTTGAGTGCAGAGTTGAGTGAAAAACTTGACAAGACCCAGGTATGGCTAACTCCAATATTTGCATCCGTATCCAGCATCGGGTAATAATGAAAATTCATTTTTTTTCTCCGCTGTGGATTCAGAAAAAATTGGAGGACACTGAAAACCAACTCCTTGATCTAGAAGAAAGATACCGACAGGCAAAGTGCACTATAAGAGAGAAGGAATATTTGATAGCAAATCTCCTCCAATCAGGTTTATAAAATTTCATAATAATGTAGCTTTTCCTATTTCTCAAACTGCTTTCTTTACTATTATATTTGTTATTTAACTGTTTTTTTTTTTCAGTGTAGTAATGCATTACCTAATCCTTTGATGGTAATTGTATCTACTCGATTAATGATGCGTTTCTAACACTTTTATTGTCCACATTGAAGCATTGTTTATGTTTAATATCTTATTTTTAAGAGATATCACTTGAACCACTCTTCTAATATAATTATTTCCTTAATTTGTTTTTTTTTTTCAGTTTTGCAACATTCATCTGACCATTCTCATTTTATCACACTCATATTAACCATCATTGATGACATGTTTTACTTCCATACATTTCGAACTAGTATTACATAGGAATAAAGCAGACCTAATTACAGCTTTATAAAATTCCTTTTTATTCTCAATGATATCATTTTATATTATCCACTTCTCTCATACTAGCATGTGCATGAAATCTAAACATAAATATTAGAATCTATAAGCTTCATATTTGGATGCCTCTATGGATCATACATCATTTTTGAAATAAAATCATAGAAGTTTCTTCAATCACATGATAGTTGCAAAACTAGTAACTCAAACACGATCAGTGATTTTGGTGAGGAAGTAGTTATCAATTGTGAAATGTGGATCAACCTACGTAATTAATCTATTTCTTCTTCTCAATAAAGCAAGAAGAGGAGATATCTCATCCTTAGTCATTGACAAGCATTATTTCTAATTTAGGCACAAGAATTATCTCAAATACAACCACAAGTAGGCATTTAAGTGAGCCAAGTCGAATTGTGAGCCGGCTTGGGCTCGACTTTATGAGCGGTTCGTTAGCTAAGCTCAATGAACTAAAAAACCAAACTCAAGCGAGCCCTGACTTGACTCGTTAACTCTTGAGCCGACTCATTTAAAAACAATTATTAATGTAAAATATATTTTAAATATATTAAATTTCAGGATTTATTTTTAAAAGTTTAAAAATTAAAAAAAAATATGTATTTTATAATAAGTGATTTCTAATTTTTTCCCCTAATTTCTCATTCTATGTGATTTTATTATAAAACTAGTACAAATTAATATTATTTTCTCCTTTTATAATAAACTAATTGGCTTGCAAGCCGGCTCGAACTTTGTAGATTTAAAAATCAAGCTTGAACTCGAAGTCAATTAGTTATCAATCTCAAGCTCTAGCCAAGGATGGCTCGAGCTCTACTCGTTTGCACCCCTAACCCTAAGTCTAGGCTTAGTAAAACGCATCATCAATCACTGATAATTGATCATCATCAACTTCATTTGTAAAACCAAAAACATCCTAATAATAATCCATATAGACCTACTCAACACAAGAATTAGGTTTTTGAACCAGTGATTAGGTTTTTGAAATAGTTTATTTGACAAATTTTGCTAACTTTTTGATGTTGTACAAAAACCATTGAATTTTGTGAAATTGGCATATAATATATTCTCTCATTATGATAAGATGGTTTTAGATTGGAATGATTAATACAATTATATGCATGACCATTTTAAGGTTTGTATTCATGACATCCATATACTTCTTATGACACTTGATCATATTTATCAATTAGATGCATCGGTATTAATGTCTTGAAATATTATAATATCTATGAGTTTGCAATGCTTAGAATGACTGACACAGTTTGTAATATGATTCACTGTAATCATAAGATTTATATAGACAACAATTGTAATGTTTTTCTTTCGACAATATTTCAGCCTTAGCATAAGTCATACTTACTCTAATATCGTTTAGTGCACTGCATCAAATATACCTCATTATACTATTCATTATGCTCTTTTAAAATAACATTTTTGTTATAACTCAATTTAATGACCTTTATAACCTCCATTGTCCATCACAAGTTTCCTTATAAGTGCGAATCTATTTCTGGACTTTCCTAGAACTTCTACAGCTAATCATACATTAAGCTTAGCTTAGCCAAATAATTCCAATTTTAACTCGTTTCAACAATCTATTTTATAAGATTAAAAATTTCTAACATTTCACCCCATGCTTCTCCCAAGCTCCAAATATGATCTGTTTATTTTCTTTCAGAGAAATCACTTGTCGAGCGTGCACACGGCCTTCATTCAGAGCTAGAGAATGCAGCTGCTGATATTTCGGGATTGTTCTCTAAAATTGGTTGGTAACTCTGCTGTTTTTGCCGATTGAAACAGTTGTTATTGTTTTTTGCTCTTTCAAAATGCCAGATGAGATGCATGATTTGCAATAACAGCTTCACATTTGATAAAATTTCAGAGCGCAAAGATAAGATAGAAGAAGGGAATAGAATTCTTGTGCAGCAGTTTCAGTCTCAGTTGACTCAACAGTTGGATGTTTTACACAAGACCGTCTCTTCTTCTGTTACACAACAGGAGAACCAACTGAAAGAAATGGAAGAGGATATGCAATCATTCGTTTCTGCAAAGATTACGGTACATTAACAAATGATAAATCAGCTACAAATTCTTAACTTATTGCATGAATTTAATCATCCTAAACGCTTATTTTATTTTCACACTTAACAAATTCACAGGCTACCGATGAACTCAGAGAACTGGTTGAAAAATTGAAAGCCATGTTTGGATCTGGGATCAAAGTTTTGGATGATTTAGCTGGAGAATTAGATGAAAATTCTCAATCAACTTTTGGGAATTTGAAATCACAAGTGCTGACACATTCTTCTGCTCTCGAGGATGTGAGTTTTAGTTTCTACTCTTCTGCACCATGCAAGTTTAAGACGTGGCTACCAAGGATTTGATTAAATCTCTTTTGATAGTGCTTTAAAGGTTTTGCCTCAGAGGCTGATAACTTGCTTGGTGAGCTTCAAAGAACCCTCTTTAACCAAGAGGATAAATTAAATGCTTTTGCTCGGCAGCAACGCGAGGTTGATGACTATCACAGTCAAAAGTTTTTCTGATTTTTTTTTTATTTAATTTTTATGGTTTTTCTTGTCCTTAACTTGTAATTTTGTATTTGATACTAAACCAGGGACATTTAAGAACTGTGGAGGCAACACGTTCTATCTCAAATACTACCATTAATTTTTTCGACACTCTCGATATTCATGTATCGAAGTTAAGCAAAATTTTGGAAGAAACTCAGACCTCACAATACCTGCAACTCAGCGAGCTAGAGAAGAAGTTTGAGGTGATTTTTCTGTAATGGTTGAATGTTTAGGGCAATTTGTGATCACTTTTGCTTTTTGTTTTCTATTTTTTGTATTTTCTTTGTTTTATTTATATTTTGATTTGAAATGAAACATGTTTGGTGTGTTTGAGTAAGATATGGTTGTTTTTTAAAACACTCAAAATAATTAAAAGTTATTTTGAGTGATTTAAAAAATATGCTTATTTGTTTTTAGAAATAAAAAATAAAAATTGATTAAAAACACATTAGCATATTTGATATTATAAAGTTCTTAAAGCTTTATTACTTTCTACCACATGCAGGAATGTGCTGCGAATGAAGAAAAGCAATTGCTAGCGAAGGTGGCAGAGATGCTGGCAAGTTCGAGTGCCAGGAAAATAAGTTTGGTAAGTTAAATGTTATGTATTTTCATGGAATATTTGTTTGGTTCTTTCTGGGCATGCCTTTTCTTGAACTTTTGGAAATCTTAAGCTTTGTTTGGTAATGCTCTTTTAGTTGCTTTAATTTTCAAGTAGTTGACAATGTGGCATTTTTTGTTTTTGCGGGGTGAATATGAGAAAAAGCATTCATGGCTTGAAGGCCATAGGGGAAATTTGCAGCGTAGTTTGTCCATCTTTGTGAGAGAAGCTAATGCAGTAAGGTCAATGGTCTAGAGTTTTTCATTTAAATTAAGATGTTATGCAACTATGTAAGGTAAAAGTACAAAAAACTCACAATTTATAGGTTGCTAGCTTTTATGTTACACATTTTATTCATTCCACAAGATATCTAAAAATCACCAAAATCTTAAAGTTACATGAGAAAAAAATTGCAAGAAATATAGAATTTAAGCATTGATATCACAGTCATGCTTCTAAAAAGAAAGCTGGCAGCATATCTCGACAAAATCCACTACTCTGGATTTACAGCATATATATTTGATGAATCTGGATTTACTGGATTTACTAGATAGGATTCAATGTCAAACCTATGTGCAGTCAAACACCCCTTGAACTTTCATATTTTGTATACATAGCACTTTGGTGCTTTAAACCTATGCATGAAAATGTGTATTTCAATTCTAAAAAGTGCTGATAGTGCTATTTTTATTTGATATTAAAGATATGAGTGTTATTTGTGTAAATATGAAAGTTTAGGTGTGAGATATTTAAATACATAAGAATTATGTGCTATGTTCGTAACTGTGCTAGCAGGGCCTAAGAATGATGCTTCATGTTGTTCTAACCACCTATAAAATGCTGGTTCATAAATTTTGATGCATGAGTTCTCTCACATTCCCATCGATAAACTTTTTAAATATGGATAATTTCTCCAGGTAAGATCATTTAATGTCACCTTATATTACAGATACCTCACAGATTTTGATATTTGATAAGCCCCCTCTGCATTACACTAGTTCATGAACTCTGTTAAATTTTCATTAGAGATCTATTATCTTTTAATCCAATCTTTCATAAGTTCCACATGCCATTCAGCAATTAGTTTAGCTCATACCGCATATTATCAGCAGCCTACATGCTTGCATTAATTTCAATCTTTTTGTTTGGTAATCAATTAATGGATGAAATCTTTGTGGCTGCTGTTGCTTAACTCATCATTGTTTTCATTTATTTTAGGTTCAAACGGCAGTGGACACTCTCAGAGCAAGCGCAGCGGATAGAACAAGTAATCTACAAAAGGAAATGTCCAATGCTCAAGATTTCACCTCATCTGTCAAAGAAAAATGGATGGTTTACATGGAAGAAACGGAAAAGAATTATCATCAGGATACTACAACAGTAGAAAGTGGAAGATTCTGCTTGGAAGAAGGTCTGAAAGATTGGTATGTTAGCCATGCCAGTTCCATAATCCAACTTTCGTATCATTCGAGAAACTAATCACATCCTAAAAACTACTAACTTTCACCAAAACACGCAGCCTGGAGAAGGCCAAAATGGGTTCAAAACAGTGGAAAGATGCTCAGGATTCTCTGCTGACCTTATGGAAAGGAAATGTTGCATCAGTGGAGTCCATTGTTTGGTAATTTTATATCACTTAGTTCTTAGTTCAATGATGCGTTGTTTAGATTAATATTCTAAAGCTTTAAACTTGCTTGCAATAGGAATGGAATGGAGGCAAATCAGCTATTGCGAGCTAAACTGTCGTCTGCTGCTGCAAACGCGCTTGGGGATGTTCACAACGCAAACAACGGTCTTCATTCGTCCATAAACAGTGAGTTTTATCATTTATCTCCTCACTATCTGAAGAAATTTGCTAAAAAACAAAGTTCCTTCAAAGTTGCAAATCAATCTTATCTTACTACACGACAGGTTCATTGAAACTTGACCATGATGCATGCGCGAACATTGACTCCATCATCGTGCCTTCTCGTGGGAATCTAAGGAACTTGAGGAGCGGGCACTATCACAAGATCGTTGAGATCACAAACAGTGCTGGGAAATGCTTGGAAGAGGAGTACATGGTAAATATTGTTATTATATGTATAATTGCATAAATGAATCCATTAATAGGTGACAATAACAACATAGTAAAAATTCAATATTTATGAATCCCAATTACTTGGCCAGGTGGATGAGCCTTCTTGTTCAACACCAAAAAGGAGATCAATCAATTTCCCTAGTGTAGCATCCATTGAAGAGCTGAGAACACCTCCATTTGAGGAGCTTCTCAAAGGGTTCTGGGAATCAAAGTCTGCAGCTAAGCAAATAAACGGGGATGTGAAACATCTATCTACAGCATTTGAGTCTCATTCGCAGGCCTTGAGAGACTCTCGAGTTCCCCTAACAACACTAAATTGAGAGACTTCACAAATCATTATGTACCTGCAATTTGTACAGGTTAGAAGTTGCAATTAATTCTTTCCACTATTTTTCCAGATTGTTTCGAGTGTTCAGCCTACCCAATCGAACTGTTGAAATGGGAAAGGGGAAATATGTAATATTCTTTTTGTATCGGTGGTTGATAGAAGAAGAGAGTTTGACGCCTTTGCCTAGGCTGTCATATTGTTAAAGAAATACCATATGTTACACTGAATCCAGAATTCTAGTTTCACAAATCGCCAAATTAAAAAGAGGATAACTAGTTTGGAACATGGTAAAGGTTATGCAAGAAGTAATTAATGCTTTTCTTTCCTTATTTATGCAAGAAGTGGTTTATTGAAATTACCTGTATGAATTAACCTGGGATGCAAAGAGCTCATGTGTTCTACCATGGAACTGCTGTCTGATTCAGCTTTGCCATCCACTTGTCCTTAGAGCAGGGGATTCTGACACTTGCGCTGCTGATAATAGCATCGAAGACGAGTGTAAGAATTAAGAAGATAACGGGCGGGTTCTTAAAAGTACACATCAATCACTGCAGAGAAGAGCTCATTTAGGTTTTTTGCTAAATCCTTCTGATTCATATAGCTCTCTCCCACTGGTTTCCAACCTGGTATAGCTTCCTTCTAGGGTTCCACGAGCTCCGAGAAATCCAACTCGCCGGAACACATGCCGGAGCGCCCAACGAAATGGAGACGCCGTCGCGAAAGATTCCGACACTGGAGTTCTCGCAGCGCCGCTCCGCTCTCGAATTCGGAGAGAGAGAGAGAGGGAGAGAGAAACGACATTATTTTTCTCTATTTAACACTAATTAACAAACAAACAAATTGGTATATATTGATCTTTTTGATGGAGATGGAAAATTAGTTCCGATTTCTCGATGGAATAATATTTCAAGCAATACATGTTCTTAAAATCATTTATTGTAGATTAATAAAACACAATTTGATAGTTTTGACTCGTTGTTCGTGAACGGCTCGTGTTCGGCCAGTTAAGAAGCTCGTCTTCGGCTCATTTGCTAAGTTAACGAGCCAAACACGAACAACACAAACAAATGTTTGTTCATTCGTGTTCGGCTCGTTTTGATTCAAAATAATACTAATCAATTATATATATATTTTTGATGAGTAGTATGTTATGTATATATATATATATTTGATTAGTATTTTAAAAAAAATTAATTGACTACAAGGCTACAAAGATTTATAATGAATTAAGAAAATGGAATTAAAATTATTAAATTAGATTCAAATGTTGTTTTATTATAAACAATAATTTTTAAATCTTCCCCCAATACTTAACATCTTATGGTTACAAGATTAGGGTTGTCAAAATGAGACTTTATTCGTGAACGGCTCGTGTTCGGCTCGCTAAGCAAACAAGTTAAACACGAACACTCTTTTTGAGCTCTAAATATAAACGAGCCGAACAGGAGCTAAGTTTGGGCTCGCTCGTGTTCGGCTCATTTACACCCCTTTACGTACCATTGAAATGCATAAATTAAATATTTATTTATGTAACATTTCATTATTTGTACAGTTCAAAAGAAAGGGAGAAAGAGCAAGAGATTTTATTATTTTGGCAAGGGGCTATGTTTTGTTCCAAGTAATGAATGCATGATATAACTTCTGTAAATATATAAACATATTGATTATAATACACATAAATAGTTAATTTGAAGAATGTCTCAAGAATCTTAATGACTGAAGACATTATCCCCCCATAAATAAGTGATCCCTTATTATACCCTATAAACATGTCTATTTGCCTTTTGGGCTGAGCTTGTGTCAATTTGAACTTACATCTTTATACCTTATTTCAAATTTGATTTCTAATTCAATTTTAGAAAGAAATAGAAGGGCTAACTCGGAAACTAAAATATCATTATCATGTATATATATGTACACACATTTTATATCGAACTATTTATCTGCATTTTAGTGGCTCGATCATTTAGGAGTAGCTCAAGAATATGTCATGACTGTAATGTGTTGGTAAGTACTTGCACGTGCATTTTCCTTTTTTGTTGAACCAAACAATGATTTTATTTGTTCCTATACTCAAAGGCCATTTTTCGTTGTTTAAGACCACTTGGAAGAACGCATTTGGATCAATGTGACTGTCAAAATTCGATAGGTCAAACATTACTACATCCTAGACTGTCCTACGATATTTTTAATTCATGAAATGTCTACGATATTTTTAATTCATGAAATGTCTGAACTTATATTGATCATTGTGTAGATATAAAATTTTGTTAATTTAAATTTGTGACAGTATCTCATTTTTCAGTATTTGATCTGTGATATAGCTGGATATAATGTTGCTTTAATGTAGAGTGAATGTTATGTGCAGATTATGAAAATGTAATTGTTTCTTTGAATTTTTTTTTCTATCTGTGAGTTTTTCATTAAAATTTCATCAAATAATTTGACGCGTTATCCATCCAAATAGGTTCGACGGAAATCCGACAGTAATCAGATCATATTATTTATGATCTGATATTTTCAAAAGCAAAATTCGACACACGTGTAAACCAAACAAGTCTGACGCTATGACAATGCAAAAATCGACGCTGATAATTTGCGTCGGAATATTTCAACACAAAAGTGACGGAATTAACATTATTGATCCATAAATTACCTTCGAAGAAAAGTGGACGTAAATCCGACGATAATCCTCAAATATCGTCGGATTTACGCTCGATTTGCGTCTGATTTGGCCGACGCAAATTAGCAAAATTCTTTCAGTGATAGGGCTGTCACAAAAGCTTGTGGTTCACAAATAATTTGTATTAGGCTTGTTAGGTTGCTCATGTTTGTTTCGTTTGTTGAGCCAACAGACTGAACACAAACAGCTTTTTGAGCTCAATTTATAAACTAGTAGAACAGGAATGAAGGTTTGTTTGGCATGAAATAATTAAATTATTAAAAATAATATTTATTTATATTAATTTTTTTATTCTTTTAAAAATAATAAAATTAGTTTTTTTTTAAGAAATAATTTAGGTGATATAACTATAAAAAATATTATTTTAGCTATTAAATATGTAAATACATAGGATTTAGTTAGTATGTATGTAAATGCTCCGGCGATGCCCCCATATGTAGGTGTTAGATATGTAAATACTCGAGAATTGCAGGCTATTTATGTAATTGCTGGCTAAAATTTAATCAATATGGTCTTTGCCCTACCCCACTTGATGCCTACCCAAATTTTAGTCCTAAGTCTTGTATTTAATATTTAGAAGAATAAATGTGCTCTTTAAAAGCAAACCAAAGTCGACTAAGCTGAAAAATATAAAATAACTGAAAGCTTGAGTTAGTTTGAGGAGAACCAAAATGTGATCGACTCGAATCCAATCCAATTGAACATGAATAGATTAGTAAAGAGCCCTTTTGAACATGAGTTCATCATTTCAAACAGAAATTTCAAATGAGCCGATCATGAACAACCTCTAAGCTAGAATTTTCAGTCTTTTTCCATCCTTGATAAGTGAGTATGTGATTTTAGGTCAATTTGAAACTATGATCTGCCCTGAAGTGTGTGACACGCATCCATAGGTACGACATCACATCAAACCTAATTCTGTAGCTTGTTTCCTATAAAAAAAAAAATTTGTGAAATCAATGATACCATTATAGGGCTTTTGTAAGGTGTTTAGAAAGTGGGTTTTGTGGGAGGTAGTTGTGGAATAGCAAGGAACATGGAATATTGGTGGATGACGATGTTTGGAAGGGTATGATGCGCTATTTGATGTTGTACAACAGATTTGATGTTGATCAGTGGTTGTCCCGACAGAAAGCAGTGAGGTAGACAATGAAACGATGAGGTATGAAGGTCAAGGAGGATCTGCCACTTGCTTCTAAGCAAGATACTGACACACTACTTAGAAAAGAAAAAAATATACAAAGAGCATAATATAGAGAAAAATATCTTTAAACATAATAATT
Source organism: Phalaenopsis equestris (assembly GCF_001263595.1). Classification (NCBI taxonomy): domain Eukaryota; kingdom Viridiplantae; phylum Streptophyta; class Magnoliopsida; order Asparagales; family Orchidaceae; genus Phalaenopsis; species Phalaenopsis equestris. Next base: position 1,169,175 of record NW_018164814.1, read on the forward strand.
GCCAAATTCTCCAAACCAAAAAAAATAATAACATAATAAAAGTGCTCTAGTAGCAAATAACCTAATTATAAAATAAAGGAATAGGAAATAACTAGAAGATGAAGAAAAAAAAAACTGAAAGCTTGTTGCAAAAAAATAAATAAATAAATAAATAAGATTTCTTAAGCCCAGCTGCTAACTCCGGCGATTGCGAGATGCACATGCCACAGAATCATGAACATTCGTATCCCATTTTCATGTATTGCAAAGTTACAAAAATTCCACGTCTTGGGAAAAGCCTAACTCCCGCATCATTCTCCACAACTAGGAGAGGTTTATTATTATTATTATTATTCTTCTTCTTCTCTGGAAGGACCTAGGTCCCACTGTCTGATATATTTCTTCTTAAAATACCTGTCGAGATTTTCAGAGTAGAGTCTCACCACTCCTATCTGGTATCTGTTTGGATGGTATTGCTGAACTAAACTATAATTTAGCTTTCACATGATTTTAAAGAGTTCTTAAAATTACTCAAAATTTTCTCATTTTTATTTGATGTGAGGACATATTAGACCTTCCTTGGAAGTGACAAATTAAGAGGTAGGTTGTAAATCATACAATCTTGAAATCCATTTAGAAGGGAATGACATCTGTCTCATGTTAGCTCTCACTGTAATTTAGGACATACAACCTTTGTTAATCTCATTGAAGTCTCTCTCATAGGTTCACATTGAATCACTAGCATCTCCCTTTCTTCAACATAATGTTGATATTCCTCTCCGACTTCTTCATCCTCTTTTGTGATATTATCCTTTCTTCAATTAAACTCAGCTTAACAAAAGAGATTATTCTTTTGTTTGGGTAATTTGATGCAATATGCCCAAAAATATGGAGTTTGAAGCACTTTCTAATTGGGATGGATTTGAGAGTGTCGGCCGAATCTTCTTTTTCTTCGTTATGAATTAGTTTTTTGTCATATGGGTCTAAAATGCTCCCTTGAGTGTACCTTGTTATCTGATATGATGATTAAACCTTAGTTGACTGGTGGAGTAGACCTGATATTATTATGTTGTCTCACCACATTCAGAGTAAAGACTGTACATAATGTAACATTTTAATAAGATTGTAATTGTACCATATAGCCAATGAACAATTTCAATCCCCTAAAGATCTAGCTATGATTTTTTCTTCGGGCTCAACTATATAGCTCACACTTCAGCATAAACAACTCAAATTCTACAATATATATACTGATTTATTGAGAGATCTTGCTATTGTAATTGTTGACATCTCAAAAACACGTTAATTGGTACGTTTGTTACATCTCTCTTTTCATCTTAAACTATGTATTGATTTTATTTTTTCCCTTATACCGGCTAAGTGTTTCAAATTTTCTCACCAAAAGAAAACATTCTTTCGAAGCTTGATGGCTAACAATTTAACTCTTTTATTCTAAGGAACATATTTATACTCAAAAATTCATTCCATTATTTGGAGCACTCGATAAAGTCATTTAGATCCATACATATAAGAAAATCTAGTAAGTCCACATTTAATCCAATATCTTGGCTCCTTTGATATTCTATGTCGAATCAATGCAACATCGGCTCTTTATCACAAAAATAATTTTGGTGAAAGAGATTCGCTTCCTCATCCTAATCTAGCAATTCATTGCTATGACTATGAGTGGTCTCATCGGTTTTTCTCTTCTCAAATACGACAAATCATTGTCTAGTTAGATGACTTCCCACAATATATCCTCCATACTGATCTCTTTAACACCTCATTGAGATTTTTTCTTTTGGGGGCTTGACATTTTTTTCTCCAATAATAAATATTTTAATATTTATTTCTATAAAATTATAATCATTAATTTGAAAAAAAAACATCATTAAAATTATATTCATTAATATATTTATATACATTCCTCTAAACTTAATTTTTTTTTTTTGAAATTTATTTTTTTTAGAAAAAAAAAAAAAAAAAAGCAAGGGATGGTTTCACTTACACTAATTTATAGTGATTTTAAAATATTAAAATGAAATTATTGCATTAAATTTTGTCTAAAACCATTTTGTTTTTCAATAAACATAATTTAAGAGAGGGACAGAGAAATTCCATACTAGTTGCAGCTTCTGTTTCCTGGCCTACCTTTCTCCTCTCCTCTGAACAAAAGACAACGAATGGCAACAGTAGCAGTCCTTTATGAGAAAAACTAATGCCACGTCTCTACATATATTAAACTCCAAGAGAGACAAATAAAGATAAATAGACCTTTTAGCTTCATTTCATACTTGGAATGTTATCGGTAAAGAGAGCAGTAAACCATGAAGAGCGAGAAATAAGTGATGGAGATGGCGTGCAGAAGAGGAGAATAAGTTGATTTATGACATGATAGGGGACAGTTCATTTGTTGCATGCCTTTCTTCTGCATGTGCCCATCTCTGTAGTTGAAAAGAGATAGAGAGAGACACTCACACTAAACATATTATGCCATGCAATGTCTTTTCTTTTGCCTTCTTAAATTTCCTGTCCTTTAGGGTTTTGTTTGGTGGGTTTTGTCTGCTGCTAAGGTCAGACAAAAACACGTATGCATGCAGGAGAAATGGGTCTTGGTTGTAGTGTGTGACGTTTAAGTGCATTTAGGTCCTGATAAAGGAGAGTTTTGTCAATTATGTTGTACTGGTTCTCTCTGTCGAGGCAGAAAAGTTTTGCATTTATACCCCCTTAATAAATTATGTTTTTAAGCGTAATGATAACCTCTCTTGCTGCCGGTCAATACATATTGGATCATATTTGTATTTTGGTTTATAATTAATTTCTTTTTCTTTTTTTCTCATTTATATATATATATATATATATATATATATATATATATATATATGTGTGTGTGTGTGTGTGTGTGTG
>NW_018164814.1:1172208-1205380 GCF_001263595.1 Phalaenopsis equestris
AAATATATATATATATATATATATATTTCAAAAGGATCGAAGGCTATTATACGAGCCCCGATTATCCCTCGTATCTAAGAATTTGGGTACCACACCCTACACTCGGAGGTAATCAAGTGACTTACAAGTGATAAGCAAATACCCGACCAACTGATATGAAATAGCTGATTAAGATGTCCTTATCACAACTTGAAGGTTATATACTACTTTGAATCGCAGAAATATTTGTTTTAACCTTCAAAGAGTGGAGATTCAATATAGTTTTATATGTTTTGAGTCTTATTATATGCTTGCGAGCACAACTCTTAAGCGAACTTTAGATGTTTGATTGGCTACAATGGAAGAAAAACTTACATAAGCTGAGAAGTTTTATGTAAGTTTTTCAGAAAAGATGAAAAATTATACATTGAAAAGAGATAATTAATTGTATTAATTGTCTGTAAATTTATTAATCAATAACTAAGATAGTAAAAAAAAAGTTACAAATTACTTAGATTTACAGATCACTTTAGATCCATAATTGAAGTGCGGCTAAGCCTGGCTTCTTGAAAAATAAAGCATAAACATACTTCGGTTTAGATTTTTTTCGCAGCACGTTTAGCACTCTCCGCTCCGCTGGCTCGCTCCGTTCAGCACCGGCATCTGCCCAATCGGGAGAGTTTCGTCAAGTGGGTTGCGTGTGCAGGGGCAACAACTCTGCAGTACGGTACATGAGTAATTTTGTATTTACATATTATACACCAGAGTTATATATGTATCGTGTTTGTGAACCAAAGGAAATTTTGTACTATTTTTGTGAAATCTAAAGAAGTCGCCGTTCTGCTCTCGATAACGTAGGCAAATTGTGGAACCTCGTTAAATCTCTATGTTCTTTCTTGATTTCAATCATTCTTATGTTTTCTTTGCCCTAGATCCTCAACATATGTTATTCATTCGAACACAAGTATAAAAAATGTACACCAATACATTTGTTTTGGGTTCATATATATATATACTATTAAATAATGTCATCCGTATTCCAGATTCCGAGTACAACTCAAACATATTCTAAATACGCCCCAAACACACTATCTGTATGTACGAATCCCACACACAATATTTTTTTCTAATATATGAGGCTTATGCTGGCTGAAATTAGACAGGTACCAAACTAAACATACCCTTCTCACACATACATACACACATGTCTATAAGGGAAATTGGATGCTGCTGCAAGGCAACCTGCATTCAAATAAACCAAACTAGATGGAATGCCATATAGAGGCAATAGAGCTTTTCCCTAAGAAAAATGTGCTGCTAGTTGGGCCAATTCTGTATTGATTGCATGAAAAAAGAGCAGCACGTAATGAATTTGATTCTGAGCAACAAATAGACGGGACATGATATTAAATTGCATGTATAACTAAAGTCAATGTAATGCTACCTTTTGAAAGATAGGAAAAAAGGAATACTATTCTCTTAACCTCATCATCACTGTTGAGCCGTTATGTCTTCCATGCATGAAGAAGGGAAGGAAGAGAGAGAGAGAGAGAGAGAGAGAGAGAGAGAGAGAGAGAGTTGGTCAACAAAAAAAAAAAAGCTTATCGATATAAATTGCAATAAATAATTGTTGGAATCTTTTCAGTCTGCTGGCTGCATTAATCGACGGGAGGCAGCTCATAAATTGACAATGTAAATGTCAATAGAGAGAGAGAGGAAGAGAGAGAGAGAGAGAGAGAGAGAGAGATCTTAAAAAGTTTGTTAACATTCCTCATCCATTCTTTCTCCTACGTACATTAATTGGTTTGCATGTTTTGTTTAAAAAGTTTTTTATTTTAAATATTTATTTTATTTTAAATATGTTTTAATTTGAAATAAATTATATTTGACATATTTGATTAAGATATTATTATTTTTAATGATGTTTAAAACACCTAAAACATATTTCCAATATTTTTAAAAATATGTTGATTTTTTTAAAAAAATTAAAATATATAAAAAACTTATTAAATACACAAATTCTTAAACCAAAAATAAGAAAAAAAAAAAAAAATTGACCCCAAAGAAACCTTTAGTGAATATAATTTTATAGAATTGCAACATTTTTTTTATTATTTTATTATAATTTTATAAAACAAATTTACCAACTTTTAAGCTATAAATAATCTCCTCTAAGTGTCCTAGATTTTAATTTTGAGCTTATTATTAGCTATTAAATAGCTGATTTATTAATCTTTACTTGTTGCATGTATAACTAATTGCTAAATCAAGCACATAGCTAATAGTATTAAGCAAGTAACAATTTAAACTTATAAATTAATTTTATTTATTTTTTCATAATAATGTTAGAAATAATAATTATATAGTAAGTTATGTTGATCTTCCTTATAATTTATGAATTCATTTATGTTTAGCCTTACCATTGCATATATGTATCAATCATTTAAGTACAAAAATTTGAATGAAATTATCCCACAAACAGATTTTGCTTTTGTAAGAAAGGCAAGAGAAGATTAAAGGTTTAACATATATTTTCATCTAATTTGATTATTTTTTTGTATAATTTCTTCTCTGAAATGAATTCAACAGCCAGCTGCCAACAAATTGAATACATAGCATTTACAATTAATATGACACATAATTAATTACATTAATAAGGTCAGGAGCAGTGCAGGCAAGCAATAAAAGTCTTATATATATATATATATATATAAATATATATATATATATATATATATATATATTATGCATAAATTCTAGTAAGAAAAATATAGGTAAATCATGGACATCATCATGACATAAAGTTGCGTGTCATTCCCTCTTATTAATACACGTTAGTAAGTTGTCCAGTTAAAACAGCAACCATACATATATACAAATGTAAGATTTTGTCATATCTTCTCAACCCCAATAGATCTCTGCTGTACTCTCTCTTTGCTTCTTTCTACAAAGTAAATCTGAGAGGCAAAAAAAGCCTATAAACATGGAAGGATGACCAAACCTGCATTCAGTTCAGGCATTGAAACTTTCATTTATTATCAATCAGACCAGCATCAGCACATGACAGTACTTTCTCTCTCTTTTCTCCATTCCTTCTCATCTCTCTCCCTTCCACTTTGCTTCTTCTCTTTTTATCTATCTACACATCCCTTTTGTCTCTTCTATACTCTCTCTCTCTCTCTCTCTCTCTCTCTCTCTCTCTCTACTTTTCTCTCTCTTTTTCTCCCTCTCATTACACTGTTTGTCTCCTCCATTTCACCGGTAGTAGCTTCTACAAAAGTAGCATGATTCTCACACCGTTAATATATTGCAAAATATATAATTTTTTTGAGTAATTGTATCAGATGTTGACCTATGATGAATGATATTTAAAATATATTGATTTGAATAGTACAAATGTACTTGAAATAAAGACGTTAAACTAATGCTATAGCTAGTGCCCATTCCCATTATATATATATATATATATATATATTTGTGTGTGTATGTATGTATGTGTATATGTATGGATTTCGAAACAATCTTTTGAACAAGAAAAGTTAAAACTTCGATTAATAGTTATCCAGATCTTTCATTTTGGCAAACTTACATTCAAACTGACCCGCTCGACGAGACCGACACAATGGTACCAAAATTGGTCAAATCTGAGCCAAATCAAGCCTCGATCAAGCCATTATACCGCTTATGGAAGCTTTTTAAATATATTTGAAAGGGTAAACAGTAGCACTATTAAGATACTCAAATGTCCATTGATGCGGGTGGATTTAGTGTGTTAGTTTTGCAAATATTTTTCAGTGTTACAAAATACACACGACAGATACAATAACAAATATGCAAATTAATCCCAGCAAAATTACTTCAATTAAAAATAGTTTTATCTTTTAATAATCTTTAAACTATCAAATCCCTTTTAAAAATAACGCAAGTATACGTATTGCTCAAGTAATAAAGGGCTCTAATGGAGTCCTAGATATCGATCCCACAGGAAAGTTGGAAATGCCTGTAAATAATTTCTTAAGATTATAATGTTAAGTACTATTTTAAAACTACAAAAAGTAAAGTGTGAAGTTTGAATACTAAGTAACAAGTGAATGCTAATTAAAATGCAGTTGAAAGATAAATTTAGCTATACTAAATGTTAAACTTCCAAAAGTAAATGTACGAAAATAAAAACTAAGATGTTGTGACGGAAAGTTCAAATTTAAGAAAGCATCATTCCTCTATATAATGAGTATATGATTTGTGAAGAAATTAAAATCATTTGAAAATATATAAAAATTGTTTTGTGTCAAATAGGAGCAATTCTATTCTTTACATTCTTCTGAGTGCATAAAGAACATTGACTAATCAAGAATTTGGTCCCTAATTCTGTGGTTAGGTTGGGAGGATAATGACTGCCACTCTAAAGCTCCCACTACTCCCTCCCATGAAGGCTAACAATCTCACATCAGTTTCTTATCAACTGGACCAAATTGAGGATTTTAAACTATCACCTTAAAATTTCTAATTCTGCATTCAATAAAGTATATTTCCTTATTTATTTTCACCCAATTTCATGGATGAAATACTCTCCCATGAAATCAAATGTGATTCTCTCCATGTTGTAGAAATCATAGCCCTTTTGGAACATATATTTTTCAACGCATTTTAATATTTCAATTGGTCGAATCTAAAAGTAAATGAAGATCGGAGTTCAAATCATCATAAATTATTGACTTTTAAACCATATAAAATAAAATCAATTCTTCACAAAATCATATCTCAAAGTAGGGAGAATGATAAAGAATACTACTCAAAATTCATGAGAATGATACGGCAAAACGTGAATTCCATATATAAAAACAAGTTTACAAAATAAAAGAAAAAAAAGACACAACTTATCTCACAATCATTCCCAAGCAAACTCCTAGAAGTTCTCTCCAAGTTTTTTTCTCTTTACAAACACTCTCAATTCTCTCTTAGAAATGTAATGAAGAAGAAATCTCTCACATTCCCACTCCTCTTACAATCCTTGAAGAAAATCTCCAAGCCCTTAACTTTCTCTCTCTCTCTCAAACTCTCATGTTCACGCCACACACCTCACTCCTCTTCTCCTCAAAGACCGCCTCCCTCCAAAAATAATTCAAAATTCTCTCTAAAATTGTATAAAAAAGTCAACTCTTTTTAATTCAAAAGACATGTCAATTGATCGAAGAGACATATCCCTTCATAAAAGAACATTCCAAAGTGTCTAGATGCATTGAATTATTCCAAGGGGTGTTTAGAACAAGTGACCCTTTGAAAATTCGAGCAAAATACATCTCGAACTGCCTTAATCTACAAAAAATCGTCTCTGGTGCATCTGGCACCAAATCTGGCGCATGATGAGCCAACTCTCTGTCAATTGACACATCTGGCGTCAATCTGGCGCGTCAAGCGCCAGTTTGCTGAAAGACTACGCTGTTCTGGGTTTTCGCACATTTGTCGCTAATCCGGCGCATGTGACACCACTTCGGCAAATCTGGCGCCAATCTGGCGCATCATGCGCCAAAATTCGAAACTTCGCTGTTTCGATTCCAAATTTTGTCTTTTTTGCTACTTCTGCTATAAATACCTAAAATTGATATACCTGCAACAAAAATATGAAAATATCCTTCTTTAAAGTGCAATATCACTAAAAATATGCATAAAATATATACTTAAAACAATATATTATTTTGATTTATCATCAATCAAACGTCGTCTGATCAAAGGAAGCTATTCAGATTGTTCGATCATAGTAGTTCATATTCTTGTATTAAATGCACTTATTACTCTAATAATAGAGTTCATCCCTCTCATGGAGGGGAGGAGGAGAGCTTGAAGCTCGATTCTGAAGTCTGATATCCTCTCATTGTCATACGCCACCGACCACCTATCGTCAATCGTCGTCGACCATCAGTCGCCGACTGCCCTCGTCAGCCATCGTCAATCAACATCAGACGCCACTTACTTCTTACGACATATTCATCCGCGCACCAACCATGTAGATCGAAAGATTTTTCAACTATTTTTTCGCTTGTGGGACAAGGGACCGTTTGTGTAATCTCCAATTTATAGTGAATCTCTTCAGCTAGGCCAGACCACGTGATTTTTTATCTTTCCGGATTTTCCATGTAAGAACTTCTGGTGTCACTAATAGCTGTTATCTCTCTTCTAAGTGCGTATTGAATCTTCGTACCCCACTAAGAACATAATATATTACTTTGCTTACGCGAATTTTCTAACACCCATTAATATAAATTTATAAGCAGAAATGTAAAAAGAAGCCTTGATGTGGTAGCAGAATGTTAATAAAGATTATTTTTTCAAGTTAATTAATCAATATTCATCAGAAGCATATTATTTGGCGTTGTAATACAAGTTGTCAGCACACATTAATTTCTTGGGCAGTGAATTGGATAATATATAATTAATAAAAATGGTAAAAGAACTTATAAATTTTAGAATAAAGGATATATATCTTATATATAAATTCACATTTTATGCAAATGCCTATTAATTAAAGATATTACATATAATATTATGATTCTCAAAATAACAATGATGGATGAATAAAAAAAATAAAGGAATTCCTTACAAATATTAACTAATTACTTATATATGAATTTCTTTTCTATGTTAAAACTTACTTATATATACATGCATGTAGGCATGTATGTATGTGTGTGTATAAAACCATTTATATTTATTAATTTACTTATTCAATATACAAAAGGTGATGGCTAAAAATCATTTTTTTTTTTCAATGAACATTACTTTATATACATATAATTCTAGCACATAAAATGAATCTATGTGACATATTGTACAAGAGGAATGTGGCACTTGAGACATAATTAGATAAACACTGTCGAAAATATGTACATAATTAATTAGAACTATTTCTCTTTTACGATAAATGTCATAAAAAAAGTGTTTGAAATTATGTCCTTGTTTCTATTTATACAACTAGTCACCAAGAACACAAAAACCAAACTGATAAGCGTGAGAAAGGAAACCCAAGGCTGAGAGAGAAGAAAGAGAGCTTAGAGAGGCAAAAATGCCGCAGGTTCCATCTACGAGATGGTGTCCAACACCAGAGCAACTAATGATACTTGAGGAAATGTACAGAAGTGGAGTGAGGACTCCAAATGCTTCTCAGATTCAGCAAATCACCACACATCTCTCTTACTACGGTAAAATAGAAGGAAAGAATGTCTTCTACTGGTTTCAGAACCACAAGGCTAGAGAGAGACAGAAGCTCAGGAGAAGGCTTACAAAGCAGCAGCAGCAGCAGCAACATCCCATTCAGTTTCAGAACTTGGAGGATGCTTCTCTTCCTCTTCATGATGATTCTTCTCAGATGCTCTATGGACAACAGATGAATCCTCAGTTTTTTCAACAAGTAGCATTATCTCCTGTTTCTTCTTGTGCTTTTTCTTTTTATTTGATTGAACTTGCAAGCTTGCATGTACGTAGGTATGAGGTACATGCCACAAAGTTAGGGTTTTTGCTTTTTGAAGAAGTGCTTAGTCTTTGAAAGTTCAATTTCTAGGGTTTTTTGCTATAAGATGAGTAGAATGTGCGTTGCCTCTATCTAGCCTTAGTTGTTGATAAAATAGAGATATATATGGAGATCATAAAGAGGGGAATGAGGAGTTTAATTATGTGGGCATCAATGAAGAAAAAATTACTATTTTTCATTCATACTTCAAATGATATGACTAAAGACTTATTTAATTTGTACTAATATAAGGATCATTCTAACAATATTTCAATTACTAGCATAATCTAGAAAAGTTCACAATCAAATTTTTTGATTTTTAGTACATATATTCTTCTAGATATTTCTAATATTTAATAATTCTAGTTTAATATAAAAAAAAAAAAGTTTATGATCTTAAGTAATACATAATGAATTTTAATTAAAAGTTTGATTTTTTTCATATGGGCTCTTTTGGTAAGTTTTCTAAGTTAAAAAATAAGTTTTCAAAACAATGAATGTAGCAAGAAAATAATGTTGTTGTAAGTGATTGCAGGGAGGAGGGTTTCAGGAACCAAGATCACAAGTAATGGATTTGCTGAGGAGGCTCGAAACGGCCGGCGGACCTCAAGAGGAGGCTTCTTCATCTTCAAGCGCCGACACGCTGTTGCGGTGTGGCTGCGAGTGGATGACGATGATGGATCCAAGTTTCGGGGAGCCGCCAAGCTGCAAACTTCCAAAGACTTTGGAGCTCTTCCCTACAACTAGCACTGGACTCAAAGATGAGTGTAGCGTCTCCAAGTCCTCCTCATGCTCTGCTTCAACCAGCTGATCGTACAGAAATGTGAGGAAGATGGATATAATCAATCAGGAGATAATGTGTGGCATTTATATATATTTATGCAGCTATTTTCAGACTTCTGATTGGTTGAGTTCATGTATCTTTCCCATGTTCTTCATTCTCATTTCATAATTTCTACTCTTTTAAGTTATTGATCTGTACCTTAGATTCATCTTATGTTCTAATTAGACCATAACTTAGCTCTTGATGTTTTAGGTAGAAATTTAGCTCATGACATAGACTTTATTTTTTTATTTGAAATTAAAATACTATTTTTTGTATTTTGCAAGCTAATATTTGTATCTTGAGATTAGCTATTTTCTTATTATCTTGCAAAATATATAAAATAAATAGTTATAGTTTAAATAAATGCCATAAATCTTGAAAAAAAAATTTTAGGATGATATTGCAAGCTGAAATTTATGCCCTGCATTATTTTGATTGAGTTTTCTATGCTTTAATTAAGCCTAATGCATTATATTTTTATGCTGTCACTATGATAAATCTTAAATACTTATTACTATGCAACCAAAATAAACTTAATAATAATTTATTAGTGCTAGAGCTCCTTTATATTGAGAAGACCAAGTTTAATAAAATTTCGGATCTAACCTTACAAATATTTCAACCTCTCCAAATGTAGTGAATGATAACACTACAAGAAAATAGTTTATTACCGACAGCCAAATATTGTGGGTAATAATGGATAAATCGTAGTTAATATATTTACTACGGTTTAGCTAGACAAAGTTGATGTAGCAAAAACGCTTGCCAGTAATTACATTCTCGACGGATTTAATGACGGCTTACATTAACAGACAGTTAACCAACGTACAATAACCATCACTATAGATTCAAAAATATGTCATGTTTAATTGTAGCTTGACCGTCGGTTATATAACTGACGAAATTGTCAACAGGAAAAGTGTTTCAATTCTGTCAGAAAAGTCTCGCGGTTTTGTCGATAAACAATAGCCAAATCATTGGTTAAACGTGAGAATTTATCGATGACTTTATCTGCAGCAAATATGTAGCACCCAGATGTCTCTTGTTCAATAGACTATAAGAAAACTGTCGCTTGTTCGATAAACTGTCGTAAAACCGTCAATAAGAAGTCGAAAATCTATACCATCATAAAAAAATTATAAAGCCCTCTTTCAATGCTACAATCTACCCACCTGCAATCATAAATCAAAACATAGCACAATGCAGTAACAAAACTAATTAACACATAAATCATATGCATAAATAAAATAAAAATAATTGAATTAAAACAAACGAAATGCACAACTGCATAATAAAACTAATGTTTGCTAGTAATAAATTGTTCAATAAACAACCAAAGAAAGTAATAACCCACTACTCATCCTCCACCTCATCCTATGTCCTCTCCTCATGATCATCATCCACACGCTCATCCTGCACTGACTCGTTCCTTTTTTGCAGTTTTGAACGCAACACCGCTTCGATCTCTGCCCTCATCTCCGTTCTCGGGGCAGCTACCTGAGCAACACCTTAGCAATAACCTGGCAATGCATCTCCTCCTTTTGTGAAGTGGAAGTAGAAGCATAGGATGTGCTAGAGGTCGAACAGACATCATAAGTCGACACATGGGACCCCGACCCATAGACCTTGCCCTTCTTCTTCCTGTTGATAGCCTCCCTCTAGAGATCGTACTCAAAAGGATTGTGAACTCTTCTTGAACCTCTGGAAGGCCTCCTACAAAACATATGATTAATGAAAGTGAGAGACTAAATAAGTTTTGATATTTATTTGAATTTCATACCTATTAGTCTTGTCAATTACTTAGGTCACCCCTTCTTTTAGAATTCATTTGCAAGCAGGAAAGTATATTTAAGTAGTGCATCTACATACTACTAAAGATAAAAGTACAATAATATGTAGTAAAAAGAAAGGTCAACACGAAATTGCATGCGTGAAATTTATAGACTACTGAAACTGACAAAAACATAAGTACACAGTAAATGGAAGGAAAAATTGTAAAGTGCAATCTACAAATTGCTGAAATTTAAAATACAGATGCACAAAGCAAAAAGAATATTAGAAAGAGACACCTTAATGGATTTAACAAACTTCGACAGACCTAACATTAATATGATGTTAAACGAACCGATTTTGATCTGATTGGAGGTCAGTTCAAAAGAAATTCAATCCACAATTAATTTTCGAACGATTGTCAAGGTTCCTTCAGTAAATTCATATTTAAAAAATCAAATTATTAGTTTGTTTAATGGATTTATCCCACAAGCTTCAACCTCTTTAAATCTGATAAATCATGCTTCCTACTTCTTTTGATAAATCCTAGATTTAAAAAAAAATGGAAAAAAAAAAACGGGATTTAAGAACCGGTAGGATTTACAGAGGCATTTTCTACTGTTTTGTGGGATTTAAGTTAAATTCTACATAAATCCTAATTTTGCCTGCGACAGGAACTACACCAACCCTATCACAGATATAGGGCTGTCAAAAAAACTTGTTGTTCACGAACAACTCGTGTTTGGCTCGTTGGTTAAGTAAACGAGTCGAACACGAACAAGTTTTTAAAACTCGAAATATAAACGAGGCGAACAAGAATAGCTCTTTGTTCGCTCATGTTCGGCTCGTTTTAGCTCGAAAAAAAAAATTATATAATTATTTATATAATAATATATTACATATATTATTTATATAATAATATATTATTATTTATATAACAATATATTATATATATTTATATCTAAGTTTAAAATATAATTGCTTTTGTGGTAATGTGGTTATGTATATTCTTTTGCATACATTTGATCCAGGTTCGAATCTAACACTCTACATTTATTTTTTCAGTTTAATTTGAGGAGCCAATTTCGAGCCAACACGAAAATGAATATTTAAATCGAGTCGAACGAGAACACATTGTTCATGAGCTGGTTTTGAATATGAGCCGATTTTGAACACGGACAATTTCGAACGAGCCGAACAAGAGCTCATCCTGAGCTCGCTAAAGCCCAGCCTGAGCTCGCTAACTCTACATCCTTTACAGCCTTACACAAATATACACATTTCACAACTTGTCTCTAAGTGTAAATCCACTCATCTACCTAAGCATTCTCATCTAGTCATCTCTTAACTTAATTTCATTCTTCTCTTTTAAAGGCAAACATTTTGTGTCATAGAGCATCGCAAATCTCACCACCAACAACAACCAGCCTTCAACCCACTAATTGGGGTCGGCTATGTGAATCCTTTTTCTCTATTGCATCCTATTGAGTGTCATATTTTCATTTTATTATAATAAATTAAGATCATTTTTTAAAACAAAATGCTCAAGTCATTCTAGGTCCACCTCTGCCTTTCTTAACATAAATTGAATCTAAAACATCTATTCTCCTAACCGGATCATCAGATCGTCGACGTTTAATGTGACCAAACCATCTAAGATGACCCTCTAATTTTGTCCAACATAGGAGCTACACTAACCCTTTCACAGATATATTCATTTCACATTTTATCTCTAAGTGTAAAGCCACCCACACACCTAGACATTCTCATCTCAGCAACATTTAAGTTAATTTCATGCTTCACTTTTAAAGGCAAACATTTTGTGCCATAGAGAATGCAGGTCTCAACACCATCTTATAAAATTTTTCTTTCAGATTAAACAATACTCATTCATCCACTTTAACCAACCAAATTGAATTCTATTAATAATTTCCCCTTCTACATCACCATCACCTATAACACTAGACCCGAGATATCTAAGGCATTCGCACCTTAGATATATCCACAAGAAGGAAATCAATAGCAAAAAACTTAACCAAGGTACATCCTCATGTAAGATGTAAGAGTATCTAACAATACTTTTCAGTGTCAGAGCGAGTGAGTCATCAGAGCTAGAGTCACTGGATTTGGAGTCGTCGAAGATGTTATCACCAAGTCGTTGGAGTCGCCAGGAGAGGGGAGGGGAGGAGAGGGTTAGGGCACGAGGGAGAGGCAGATCAAGATTAGGGCAAGTTTGGGATTGCAACGAATTTTGGTGGTATAAATGATTCTTTCTGATGGCTTACAAACGGCTTCAACTTTGTAGTTATTAACATTAATACCGATGACATTGACCGTCGGCTAACGCCTTGTCAAATGGCGAGTTCATAAATAACCGACGACATATGGTTGCCGGTTATTATGTGTTTATAACCGATGATGAAATTTATTTGTTATAGGAAAAATCATCGAAAACTAATCTACTGCTCATAAGTGACTGTATGTCTTATTCTTATGCCGTCGGAAATACCTAACACATCAGCCATTGTAAAACCTTCATAAAATATGATATTTTTATAGACGAAAATTTAAGATTTTGGTTTTCACGCTTTTTCCTGTAGTGTAAGTTATAATTATGAAATAATTAAGATTGATCTATTATACTAATTACTATGATTATATTAACTAAATTAGGAGCAAATTATGTAAGGAACACATTTCATTTAATTTAATAATAACAATTAAAAAAAACCATTTCATTCTAATGGAGTTAGCTATCTTGCTTGCCATTTCTAATTCTGAAGAGAGTTCTCATGATGTTTAACATTTAAAAAGAAAGTCAATTAATTTTATACTTTACCTGCATTATCATGTCTTAAAACTAAATTACATCATGGAACTCCACTCTTAAAAGTTATATGTTTCACATATATAATACACCTAAAAAATATTAAAATTTTAAAAATTAAATAAAACATGATTAACTAAATGCATATATAAGATTAGGATCATTCAATTGAATGGACATTTTGTTTGAGGAAAAAATCATAATATCTTTTAATAAATACAACAATTTGTTTTGAGCATGACTACTAACCCTTGCTTTATGTCAAATGAATGATGAAGAATTCCATTGAGCAAAAATAAGAATTATGTGATTTTTTTCTAATTTGTAAGTAGTAGCCACCATATATGTTATTTTCCAACCATTTTATGCTTGGTGTTATCCCATTAAAGATGACTAAGTTGTGATAATGCATACCAAATGGGCTAAGCATGTCGATCAACAAATACAGTTTATAATAATCTTCACATCAACACATGACAGTTATGTATCTTAATATCAATATCATATAACATAAAACATTGATATTAACCAGATGTATCAAGTTTGATGACCACAAATTAAACATGGTTCAAGGTTTTTATTTTCCTAGTAATATAAAATACAATCAATCATCAAGTATGTATTTGTTGACTAAATGTCTTCATCATTATTTTGATATTTATGTTTATGTTATATATTACTTTCAATGGCATTGACTCTAAACAAAAATTAAAATTAAAATAAAAAATGGTATTGGTTCTATAATAACCGGATATCAATTATTGCATGCATTTGATACATTTATACTAAATAACTCCTCACTTAAAAAATTCTTTATTGTTTGATTATGTATCAACCGATGAGTTTTATGTGTTTGTATGTTTGTGTCATGAATGATATGTAAACATTATAGTTGCAATTTCTCATATTTAGATGAATCATATTAGATAATTTTTTTAGTAGAAGATATTGTGTACTAAATATACTTTCTTATGTAATTTTTTCTTTTCGCCCCTTCAATGTTGCATGTGCAAAGAAGTAAAAATAATAATTATCGTTTTAAAAGGTTGTATCATGCATTAATATTATATCAAAGAAATTCTCTACGACACTAAATATAGTTTTATACTCAACAACTTGCAGTTAACATTGTCAGTCGAGTTGATGACTCTTCAATATTGTAGAGAAAACAAAAAGGCTCCATAAAAGATGAATTCACAATGTCTATGTTAAGATCCATATAAAACAATGAGACATTCTTCTGAAAGAAAGAGGAAGGATCCATGCTCTTTATTAGGAAAAAGTATAGTTTGGATCAATTTTCACCATAAATACATCTACAACTAAAACCTACTCTCTAACAATAAATGTTTAAGCCTCCTAATCAAGATTTTCTACTTAAACTAAGATACATCAACATCCCTCAACTCTTAAGCCACAAAAAAGAATGAACTAGATGTTGTTAAATTATTCACATGCAATGGTTTGTTAATGGCTGCACTTTAAGCTGCAGTAATATTACATCCAATTAGTCAACACAGTAGGAGATTTGTTAGTTAAGTCAAACCCTTACGGCCAATCAGTGACAAAGAGGGAATGTATGAGAGCATCATTATTTAAGCTCTGGACCTAACCTACATGCACAAAGATTAATTGGTTGAGATCAAGGAAAAGCCAAAAAACATTAGAAGCACTAGAGGGGGAGTGAGGCACATTGGCGCAGCTTTTACAAATTGGACAAATAAATGGGAAGGGAGAAAAAATGAATTAACTAATGAAATGGTATTCAGATAGGTGATTCAGAAGAATAATCTGAAAGCCTGGCTCTATGGTTCCAAGCATGTGTGTGTGTGTGTGTGTGTGTGTGTGTATGGCTCTCTCTCTCTCTCTCTCTCTCTCTCTCTCTCTCTCTCTCTCTCTCTCTCTCTCTATATATATATATGTATATGTATATCATTCTAGGGCTAACATGGCTTTGATATGGGATGATACCATTTTAGGGCTTCTAGAAGTTATTTAAGAACGAGATTTACGATTATAGTATAGCTTCTATATTCAAGATCTCAAAAATCAAAATTGAAATTTTGTTATAAGAGTAAAACCGAGATATATTTATGATTATAGCATAACTTCTAATAAAGAGGAAATTGGATAGATAATTGATGTTATTTCGGGATCATGTCTGCGTTTTTTTGTGCTGAAAGAGAAAAACTCAATTGGTTCATGTTGCATGCAGGTCTGTGTGGTAAGAACTTCAGATCTTCGACTATTTTTTATTCATTTTACTAAATTTTTTGTAGCAAATCTTAGAATTTTTTTGGAAATACTAGATCTTAATGTGCTTTTATTATTTGGCTTTATGTTTTTTGCATTTTGTTGTACATATTCTGATGTTTTTTTGCTGTATGATGGTCTGATGATGACATATTTCCAACCTCGGGGAGTTTTGATAATTTCATTGAATTTTAAAGAAGATTTACATACGTACATACAACTTAATTTCTATGTATTTACATGCATATGAAAATTTGGGTGTCAAATTCGTAGGAATTGAGTGGTATGTATGTAAATGCCCCATTTTTTTTCTTTTCCTTTTGCTCAATTTAGTTCATCCTTTCAAACGGCTTTGAAGCTAATATTTTTTCAGCACATGAGAATGATTTTTACTTGGATTTCTGAACAAAACTCGTGCTTCATTTGCTAATATGTTTTTAACCATTTCAAATTATAAGTTTTTCAGAGATGACAAGAAGTAAGTTGTTGAAACGAGTTAATAACTTCATATCTAGTGGTGGTCTCAGTATAAGAGAGAGTAGTAGTATACCATCTGAACCGTCTTCTACACAATCATTCTGACTCACAGTAGCTCGACATAAGCGGCACACTAAATTTGGGAACACAATTGTCTCACAATTCTGGACATCAAACATCGCAAACAGATGAAGACATTTGGCTTATTAGTGTGCCTTTATTATCTAAATTGTTTTTTATTCGAATATCTAATGTTTAATGTTATGATAAAATTTATTTATACTCTCCTTCACTATTATAGATGATCAAGGTGCTCCGATTAGGCGTAGGGTGTCCACTACTTGCACAGATATTCATAATATGCCGCAAGGTACTCGTATTCATATAGAGGCGAATGAGAATTGTGTGTATTGCAATATCTCAAAGCACACACTGCTAGCATCATATCTAGGAGATGTCGCTAAAGATTGGGTCCTAGGTCAAATGTAATTTCAAGATATTTTGGAGGATGTCTCAGAAGGAGTCAGAACCAGACGATCAATTGGTTAGCTTTATTATTTTCTTTTGTACTACTAGTTATGCAAGAATAAATATTGTATTATTTTGTTTTTTTTTTAATTTTTTCCTTTTTGGTAAGAGAGGGTTGAGAAAAATAGAGTAAATGTTAAGAAACAAACTTGTCCTCGTACAATAGGCCGAGTAAACTCTGCTAGGAAACAGAAAGAGAAGGCATGAGATCATTTATATTTTGAATTCATTGGCGAAACTCCTGCGCCCATAAACTATTTTGGAAGATTTACATATATACTACAAAATTCTTATGAATTTACATATCTAACACTCCATCTTCAATTTTTACATACATGTAACCTTACCTATGCACGAAAAGTTGAACTTCATGTTTTAAAAGTTAAAATATGAACGTCAAAACTATACTCGATGGCATTCTAAACAAAAGGAAGCCAACTTGCAAGTCACATTGACTTTAAAGAAAAAAAGGTTACAACAGCATAACATGAATGCTATAACAAAATATGATCCAACAATCTAGCTTGCACAACGACATTCGTAATCCTCTTCGGCTTTATCCTTGAGGAGAGTGTGCATTATCATCTTATAAATAAAATAATAGTTATGAAATGATGAAAAAATAAATGACCAAACTTAATTCAAAATGTTAAAATATAAGCATTTACGTACAGTGTGTGAACGACTTAGTGGTGATTGTACTGTCTCAGGTTGTTGCATAAATTCTCTCATCTCATCACAAAATGAAGCAAAGTCTTGCATCTCATACTTTATAACATGTATGTTCTGTTCCACTCTGGCTACTAGAGTCAAGTTACTACATCTACCGCTTTCATCGGTAGTACTAGTACTGTGTGGAAAGTAGCGAGTAGGAGTAACTCCAAATCCTTGCGTGCGTACACTATTGGGGTGCTCAGGACACATGATATCAACAAAAACAAAAAAGAAAAAAAACTCTCTCATTTGCCTCAATATTTCTATCCTCGTGTGTTTGACCATCTTCGGCCAGAAGCTCACAAGCTTGCACTTTAAAAGTATTTTTTTATGTGATATGAATGATTTGTGTGCTATAAATGTAAAACTTAGAGTTTTGGTGTTAGATATGTAAATACATAGGAAATGGGTGGTATGTATGTAAGCTCTTCAGGTATTTTTCAGGTTTTCTAACTGTTAGACTAGGTAATTGCTTCACTTGTGTGAGTTAACAGTATAGCATAGATGACATTAGCAGGCATGGATTACTATGGGACAACTAGGTATGCACTTTTTTCAGTTTTAAAGCTACTATTTCGCTTGATCTATTCAGTTTTTCTAATAAGTAGGTTAAGAAATTCCCAACTTTTCTAGAATTAGAAATTTCACCTTTTAGAAAATGTGAGACTGTTGTAAACTACCATCTCGAAAATTGTTGCAATAAGGTTTGGATTGAAGGGTGCACCTGCACTTGTACAGAATTTTGTTCCGTTACTGGTAAAGCAAGCATTGAAGTCTCTTTCTTGCATTCTGAAATTCATCGTCTTCGCGAAACAGCCAAACAGAATTTTCCATCTTGTCATTAGTATTTAGGCTGCTTCGTGGCTGTAGGTGGCAAGACTCTTAGCTTTTTATGTTTCCATTCAATAGTGCATGCATTCCCTACATCGAATTGCCAAGGCCTCCCTAAGATTACGTGACCCGTCTATTTCAAACACATCACACAAAACTTCACAACTAAAGTGATTCCCAAAAGAAAATTTTACATTGCATAAATCTGTAGCGATAACGTCAATTCCTCGCTTAAATCAACTGATTTTACAGGGATTTGGGTGTGTCAGGGTCTTCACTTGTAAAGTCTTTACTACTGAATTAGTAATAAATTTTTTTGTACAACCACCATCCAGAATCAACTTGCATACCTTGCCTGGAATGGCACATCTCGTTCTAAAAATGGCATGCCGCTGAGAAAGAGAAGTTTGCTTGGGAGCCCACCACATTTTCTCCAATACACGATATATCTTTTCTCCTTCATCAGTTGGAAAATCTTCAACTTCTTCTCTAATGAGCGAAGCACAGATTATATTTTCACTTTCAAAATCGAATCCCCCTTCAGCCATTTGGATTTGCATGCGGTTTGGATTCTTGTTCCAATGGTGTCCTGGATGAAAACACCAGAATCATGTGGACGGCCTAGGTTTGTGATTCAGCTGCTACTTTACCGGCTGCCTCGAAGTCATTGCTGCCTCGAGCAGCTGCAGTTTTCTGAGCTTGAAGTGGGCTGATCTTAGGAACCAAATTGGTTGTTTTAGCTGTTTCCATAGAGGGTTCAGTCACAAATTTTTAATTGGAGGTAAATTTGGGCGTTCTATTCTATTGTATTCAGCTTAATGGGAAGATTTAATGACCACACTGCATTCGCCTCTAAATTGTCTTGGATAGCTTCCATCAGCCCACAGATATATATAACCACAATTTACTGATTAGATCCGCTGAGATCATTCCTTGCACTTAAGTGATAGAATTCTTCGGATAGGCAACTGTCCTTGTGAGCATTTTTGGTACTGAACATACAATCAGAGGGTAACAAGCGACCGCGCAGCAATTGCTTCATCCAAAGCCCAACTTCTGACGGGTTGTCGACCTTCTCGGTGTCGTGTTTGAATGAGTTGTTGCCACCACGCTCTAGCACAGCCTTTTAGTTTGCAAGCTTCGTAGCGAACTTGCTTTTTAGATGAGATACCATATATTCAAAAAATGCTTCAAATGCTTGTTTCCAATCCAAATAATCCTTGATAAGCAAATACCAATTGAAAAGCTGATATCAATTTTCATCTTTGTTGAAATTTCATAATAATGCGGAATAAGGTGAAATACTTTGGAATCACTTAATCTCATTTATATGAACGATGTTATAAATAACCCTTACAAGAATCATATAACATAAAAAATAATAAAAAGGAAAATATATATCATTTGATATCTCCAACAATTAATTCATATTAATTATTAGGAGATAATAGGAAATAATATAAAATATAAAAACAAGTAATTCCTAATATATGAAAAGAAAATATTTTCTTATATTAAGGAAATAATTTATTCCTCATAACTTTTTTTAGGAATAAATTATTTCTTATTATAAGTCTTAACATGAAAGACAATAAATCCTGTAAATTACATTAGATATTTCAACACCCCTCCTCAAATTGAACATGGTTGAAAATCATATTCAAATTGAATTTGAAAACATCAGCTGCGGTATGCTGACTGGACAGGCAACATCAATTTGCTAAAAAACTCAAATAATCCTTAAATCGTAAGTGTCGAAGCCTGAGAGTGTTGAAGCTTGAGAGCGCCGAAGCCTAAGAGCTCCGAAGTCGAGAATGTCGAAGTCTATGAGTGTCGAAACTTGAGAGTGACCGAAGCCTGAGAGTGGTTTGGACGAGGGCTAAGCTCAATTTCGAGACATTGATGAATTTGTAAGTCACCGGTTGACTGATAATTGCATAAAAGCTGCAAGAAAACTGCAGAGAGGTTGCAGGAAAGCTGTAAGGAGGCTACAGAGAGGTTGCAGGGAAGCTGCAAAGGGCCAACGACAGTGCTCAGGAAAGCTGCAGTGCTCGGAGAAGGCTGCAATAATGCTGCAGGAAAGAGCAGTGTTTTCCTTAGGAAGAGCTGGCCAAAATCTGCAAGGAAAAATTTGTTGAGGTAGATCCGACGGCGAGAAAAGCTGCATGAGGGAGGTCCGACGGCGGGAAAGGCTGCAGGGGAAAGAACCGACTGCAAGAGTAAGCCCGAAGGTTCAGTCGACAGCAGATATGTCTGCAGAAAGTTATGGCGGCAGGAAAGGCCGCAGGAGAGAATTTCACCGGCAGGAAGGACTACAGGAGGGAGTTCCAGTGGCAGGAAAGCCATCAAGGGATAGGTCCCATTGTAGGGAGGTGCCTCAACGGTCCTAGAAGGAAATTAGGAGAAGGAATGCGGGGGGTCCGACGGCTGGAAGATCCTGCAGGAAGGATCTGCGACTGAAAAAACTGAAGGGAAAACGATCATGGGAGAGCCCGCAAGGAAGCCGGTGCTCTGTGCGGTTCTGTGGGGGACAAAGATTTCCACTAGAGAATGAAAACTGAGATTTCAACTGGAGATCTTCCATGATATTCACTGGAGAGAAAAAACAAATCACATTGGCGAACCAAAATTTCTACTAAAAAGAGAAAATAATGTCCGTTGTTTGCTTACGCAGGGAGAACTGCTGAAATCGCAATGGTGTAGTGAACCAGACACCTACGCAGGGAAAAGATTGAGGCACAGGAAAGGCTGTAGAAATTGACTCCGACGACTGGCGGCGCCTGCATAGGGAAAAAAGCAAGGTGCAACAAAAGCTACAGGAATTTCCGGATGAAGAGAAGAATGTAGAAAGGTCTCTGTTTCTGATGGCTGCTTGGAGAATGTCTGATTAGAAACGCAGCTCTCCCTGACGCGTGGGCAGGGAAGAAAAGATACTGTAGGAGAAATGGACGGCTTGTCTTATCCACGACAGTGATATCTCCGGCGAGATGATGATGAGGCGGGTGGCGGCATTGCTGGTGCCGCCCTCGCGAGTTCACTGAATTTGCTTGAAATGATCGTAATGATGGTGTCGAATCCGGTTTCGAAGGAAAAAGGAATAGTCGAAAGAGGGATGATCGGGCTGAACCAGATCTGCTACCGAGGAAGAAGAATATGCAGAAGATGAGCATCATGATGGCAAGGATAGCCAAGCCTAGTGTCCAGCTAACATTGCTCTGGATATAGATAATGAAGGAGGAGAAGATCATGAAACATGTCCATGTAGCAATATATTCAAAGCAGTATACCACAACAACCATTATAAATGTGTTTTTGCAAATTTAATATGGACCAAAAAGAGCAGAGGTTGTTTAATTTGCTCGATCTCTAAGTACCACAATGTCGAGCTCGGAAGGTTTTGAATCTCATAGTAAACTCCATCCATCTCTCGCCTGAATCGTTGCTTCGTCGTTGCGTACAGCATCTTGGCTCGAATTCGAGAAACAGATGGAGACCAAGCAATGAAGAAAATCTTGCTCTTATGGCACTTTTCCTTGTCACAAAATCAAAATCATTGACGACATATCGGCAATAATTTTCAGGCAGGCTTGCCAAGAAATCGTCGTAGCTCTCAACAGCACCTCCAGTCTTCTCCACAACCACCTCCTTTCGCTTCTCGTCAATTTTGAAAATCATATATCGATGTGTTTTCTTTCTTTATAGTTCTAAGAATGTGTCCCGACGGTGATCAACAACTCTCATCCCAGAGGAAGCATTAGAATATGATCGGAGGAGAGCAATCCCGAAACGTATATGAGGGACGGTGGATTTTCTTTGGGGTGATTTGGAGAGTAAGACGTAGAAGACTGCTGCAGCTCTGCGTATGATAAGGAGAAGTCGATTCACATCCTCATGCCATCGGTTTTGTTATCAAAACGAGGAGACGTTGGAGATCCATAAAAGGTGCGTGAAGAAATGTCGGGGTGCTTGGAGGAGACAATTCCCTTTCTTCTACGAGGCGCCCGAAATTTCTGAAGGTAACTGCTGGAGGCGAACCACAGAAAGGGAAGGAGGTGGTAATCAGAAGGGCTTCCTCTTGCTGCTGCGTAGATTAGAACGCGCTTTCCATTCCTGGTCTGCGGAAATAGAAAGAAACCCCGATGCGGAAAAAGGAAGGAACCTGCGGAATCGAAAAGCTAGAGGAATCTGCATGCGACGAGTGGCGTGGGAGGGTTGTTGCGGGAGAAAAAGATCTCGACCGTTCCGATGACCCATCGGAGTACTTGGTGGAGGCGATCGGTGAGGTTGATCGGAGCACACGGAGCCGTAGATCCATCTCACCCGATCTCCCCACTCCGTTTTATCTTCATACCAGCAAGAAATGACGGAGATAGCCTCGAAGCCGGATAGAGCGGCATACGGGGAACAATAAGTGCGCCCGGCGGTCTTTCGTACTTGACGGTCGGATGATCGGCAAGCGGCCGCCCCTGAAACTCCGAAATGGGAATGGATTCCGCGAGCGCAGCAGAGTTTCCGAATCGCTTGGGAAGAAGATTAGGATCGAGGTCATCGTCGAAATCAGCTGAACGGGCGGAGATGCCGTTATGGGTGAAGTTGATGCGCTCGCAGCAAGTCTCGGCGAAACCGACGTAGAGCAGAGTTGCAAGGGGTCTGGAGAAAAAATCGTTATTCCCCTTCCTGCACAGAGGATGGCAGGAAGGGAGCCCGACAATTCTCAAGGGAGGGTCGGTGGCTAGAGTAAGAAATTAGGCTCTGATACTATGTTGAAATATCAAAATAATGCAAAATAAGGTGGAATACTTTGAAATCACTTAATTTCATTGATATTAACAAGATTATAAATAACACTTACAAGAATCCTACAATAGAAAAAATAATAAAAAGTGAAAGATATATCACTTGATATTCTCAATAATTAATTCATATTAACTATTATGAAATAATAGGAAATAATATAAAATAGTAAAACAAGTAATTTCTAATATATGAAAAGAAAATATTTTTTTATATTAAGGAAAAAATTTATTACTAATAACTTTTTCTAGGAATAAATTATTTCTTATTATAAGTCTTAACAGGAAAGATAATAAATCTTGTAATTTAAATTAGATATTTCAACAATCTTATACTCACAGGAACCTCAATCTGCTTGAGGACAAAACAGTTAAGATTTTCATCCATTACATACTCTCCTCTAGGATTGAACAAATATTTTCCTATTTTTGTTGGATTACATTAGGGATTGGCTTTCAGCCCGTATCTTTTTGCTTTAGTTATGGATGCTCTTACTGGACATTTACAGAAGGACATACCTTGGCGTTATGTGTGTGTGTGTGTGTGTGTGCTGATGAAATCCTTCTCGTGGATAAGACGAGGAAATCTTATCACTCAGCACAAATCTTAAGACAAATAACATATATCTCGAGATGATTTTATGGGTATTCGTTTGAGTAGAACTAAAACTTACTAAAACTTAATACATGGAACGTAATTTTAGTAGTAATAGCTCTAGTGACATAATTATAACTATGGGTGATCCATTTATTAAAAGGTGTGATAACTTTAGATATCTCGGGTCTATTGTTCAAAGTGATGGTGATATAGATGGGGATATTATTAGTAGAATTCAAGTTGGTTGGTTGAAGTAGAGGATTGCTTCGGGCCTATAGTTTGATAGAAAAGTACCGCTTAGACTGAAAGGAAAATTTTATAAGATAGTGGTGAGATCTGCAATGCTCTATGGCGTTGAATGTCGGCGTTTAAAAGGGAAGTATAAAACTAAGTTAAGTGTTGTCGAGATGAGAATGATTAGGTGCATGAGTGGCTTTTCACTTAGAGAGCAAATGTGAAATGAATATATCCTTAATAGGGTTGGTGTAGCTCCAGTGACCGACAAAATTAGAGAGTCGTCATAGATGGTTTGGTCAAATTAAACGTCAATCATCTAATGATGCGATTAGGAGAGTAGATGATTTAGATTTAACTTATGTTAAGAAAGACAGAGTAAGACCTAAGATGACTTGGGCATATTGTATAAAAAATAATGTTAATTTATAAGAATTAAATGAAAATATGACACTCGCTAGGATGCAATGGAGAAAATTGATACATGTACCGACCCTACTTAGTGGGATAAAGGTTTGTTGTTGTTGTACATACTCTCCTTTAAAGTCGAAGTCGGAAAATTGGGTCTGTCTGTGATGCATTCTTCCATCATCCGAGAGAGAAGGTTTAGACCTAACAAGGGGATCAAACCTCCGGGAGAACCACCAATCGCAACTCACCTCCATATTATCACCTAGGTATCATGACTGCCATTGTGATTGTCGGATTGATAATAACACCACCCCTGATAGATAACAACTCTCCCCTCACATCTGCAAGAAATAGCTAATCAGTTGCAAGAGTCAGCATTTTTTTCTACGCGAACTTGAGTTTTCTTTTACTGTACTCCAGCTGTGATCATCGTTGCCTGCTGGGGAACGGCCATCGTCTTCCATGGCCATCTCTGGTACCTATTTGGTGTCGAACACCTGGAGAAAACTAGAAATTCCCCACAAGCAGAACAGGGAACGGGAAGAAACCAGGATGGTAATGTTCAATTAGAAAAAGGAAATAACATAATACTGCGGTCAATATTCCCTGACAGCAACATAAAACTAACTACATGGACCATAACTAACTACATATATAACTACATGGACCATAACTAACAACACAGCATAAGAAGCGGACTCATAACTAACTACATGGACCACAAGGATAGCAGCAACATAAAACTAAGTAATTATACTTAATAATAAGCATTATATAAGAAAACAGCAAACTAATAAAAGCAGGTAAATGCACGACAGAAACCAGCGATAAGGAAGTAATCGGAGGGTTTGCATCACTAGTAATGATTAGATTAACATAAAATTAATAAAAAAAACAAGTGAAAACTTTATTAAAATGCGCAAAGTTCATCCCACTTCTATCATTGTAAAAACAGGACGTCATCCAAAACAAAGACATTGTCATTACCCTTATTTCAGCTACTTATTGGTTGTTTGATGGTTGATTTAACATGGAATGTATGGAGAATTTATAATAGGACTCACCAAACAAATTTCAAAGACAATCTAAGTCTAGATTAAGCCTGAGATTTATAAAATAGCACAGGGACTATCAAATTATGTGTCAATCGCCCCCACTGTCCCCAACGTTGGAGAAAATATTACATCCCGAGTTCGAACGTAGATTAACTTCCGAACTCCAATAGCGTTAAAACACGTGATCGTTCAGCTAGACCCACACTAAAAATTATGACAATTGGCGGTGCGCAGAACCGGGCCCAAAACAAGCCCAAAATCTGGAAGAAGTAAGCAATTCAAATACCAGCGCTCACCTTAATTGCCTCTTCTCACATTCAAAGATTTTTCTTTTAAAAATTGTTATCATGTTTTAGACTATTCGTGGTATAAATAGTGGTACAAATGATTGTACGAAAGAATATATTGTCCCTTATCACATGCATAAATCTTGTATTACGCGCTTCTGATGTGAGAAAAAATATATTATGATATTCTGTATTTTTACTGTTTGAAAATTGTTGTTCTAAAATTGTTAACGTATTTTAGACATTATGGTACAGATAATGGTACATATGGATGCATAGAAGAATATATGGTTCATGCTCTCATGCATAAACCTTATGTTGTGCTCATCGGTGTGGGAAATAATATATTATAATATTCTGCAATTTGACTGTTTGAAAATTAATGTTATAGAATTGTTATCATGTTTTAGATATGGTGGGACAAATGGTTTACAAAATGTTATATTGTCCCTTCTCTCATGAATAAATCTTGTCTTGTGCTTGTCTGATGTGAGAAACAATATATTATGATATTATGTACTCTCACTGTTTGAAAATTATTGTTCTTGAATTGTTATCGAGTTTTAGACATCATGGTAGAGATACAGAAGGATACATTGTCCCTTCTCTCATGCATAAATATTATGTTGTCTCATCTAATGTGAGAAACAATATATTATGATATTCAGCACTTTTATTGATTGAAAATTGTTGTTCTAGAATTATTATCATGTTTTTGAAGAATAAATGAATAAATAACAACAAATTAAATAAATGGAGTTTATTACATCATAATTCATTATTTACAAAAATAAAATATGATTACATATGGTTTAAACATGATATGTAACACAATACACCCATCTATATAATTATTTTAGTTTGCTAAGAGGATTTAAATAAAACAAAAATACATGGAACAAAATAAGTTTATCACATCAAAATACATTAGTTTTAATAATAAAACATGGATACATGTGATTTAAACAAAATATATGTATCAATACACTCACCTGTACAACCATTTTATTTTGTCAAGAAAAAAGGTATAAAACAACAAATCAAGAAATAAATGAGGTCTATCATATCAAAATAGATTGGTCCCAACAATAAAACATGATTATATATGATTTAAACATGAGTAATCATGCAATATACACATTTCTACACCCATTCGTATATTCATTTTTTTGCCAAAAAGAGTTGAATAAAATAGTAATAAATTGAATAAATTAAATCTTATAATATCAAAAAAATATTAATTCAAACTACAAAACAAAACTACATATTATTTAAACATGATAAATCAATAAATACAACCATATATAAGCCTCTTTTTAGCCTGTTTATTTACCTTAAAGCTATCTTGTTTTTTGTTATTTAGTTTTTTGTCTTCATTTTCTCTTTCTGGTTCGATTGGTTCACTTCGTGGAAAAACCCTAAACCCCATGACATAAACAACTTCATGAGTTTAGCATAAACCCGTAAACTTTTTGGAATACTCTTTACTAAAGATAGGCTAACTTACCTTAATGATTGCTCTATCGAGTGTTGCGCTACACGAATCTCGTTTGAAAACCCTAAGCTCCCTTGGAAACCCTAAACAAAGAACCCTAGAATGTTAAGAGGAAATGAAACGCGGGCACGGGTATTTGTGTACCTCACTTTTTTTAGATTTCGAGTTTGTTTAAGGCCGTCTCCGCGCACTATCAAATCTCATTTTTTTGTCAACTAAAGTGTGGATCCAGCTGAACTACCAAATGTCTTAATGCTTTTGGAGCCCGGACGTTAATCTACGTCCGCATTATGGACGTAATATTTTCTCCCAATATTCATCCATTGAATGTCTTTGAAAATTGTTTAACTATTTGCTTTAGGATTTAAGACTCATAAAAGAGAGAAACCACTAATGTTAAATGTTATGAATAGTGGAATTAATAAATCTTAACACTGAGATTTAAAATCTCAAATATTTGTTTTACTTGAATTTAAGCTAAATGTTGCTGAAATTCTAAACAAACAGCCGGCGTTTTTTTTTTTTAATCCAGAACTAGGGCTGTCAAAAAAACTCGTTGTTCGCGAACAGTTCGTGTTCGGTTCGTCAATGAGTTCGTGTTCGATTCGTTCGATAAGTAAACGAGACAAACGCGAACAAATTTTTTTCGTTCGGTTAGTTAGACGAACCAAACACGAACAGTGATGCGTTCGTTCGTGTTCGAATCGTTATTGTTTGAAATATAAAATAATATAAAATAATTATATATAAAAAATTTATTATATTTTAAAACATTAAATTTTATAAATTATAATATATAATAAAATAATAATATTAATATATTAATATACTATAGTAGTAATATACTAATATAGATATTGTATATTTATATAATATAAGTTATATAATTAATATATAATATTATTTTTATATATTAACACGAGCTTATTTCAAACAAACTAAATTTTAAACGAACCGAACACGAACACAAGCTTTGTTCGTTCGTGTTCGGTTCGTTTACACCCCTATCCAGAACACAGCTAACATCTTATTCTCCATTTGAATGGAAAACAACACCGAATTTCTTTACCTAATAACCTAATGTGGTAAAGGTGGTAAGGGAGAAGAGAGCAAACAGTACGGGAAGGAGCTTGGAATTCTCTAATTTGAACTTCGGTGGTAGTCATCGACGCCATAGAGAAGACGAAGAGTGTGAATAGCCGGACGGAATCCAGTGCGCAATGGGACAACAGAAACAGCCCGTAAATGCTGCGCATTGCCGTTCTTTGGCTCACACAAAGTCATCTGAAACATCTCTCCCTCCAATATCTCCCCCATCTTCTCCTCGGCAAAAGGATGAGATTTGCAGAAGTTGAAGAGTTCATCAGCCGAGCATCCGACGAGGACTCGCGCTGCCCTGTCGAAGCACATCACCGGAGTCACTTTGTCGGAGATAGCAACGGAGAGAAGGAGACGGTAGAGGCGCTTGGAAGCGGTGGGTGAAGTGTATTTGTGTCTGCAAACATTGCAAGATGGGGGATTGATCAAGGAATCGGTGGGGAGAACGCGCTCGCAGTTCGAACAGGCGAGGTAGGAGAAGCTGGTTGTTTCGGCATCAAGAATCGTGCAAAACGGCGGAGTCCATGGCTTATCAATGCGGGAGCCGCTTCCGTCGCCATCGATCCTCTGCATATTGATTTTAGGTCTGCGGTCTTGCGGACTCGCGGTTTAGAGAGTGGCGAAAAGATATTCGTTCAAAAACACTAGAAAATGAGGAAAAATCATAAATCATATTTGATTCATTTGAATTTAGCTGTAAAAATACCATTTTTAAAACGGTCTCACATTTTCTAATTAAAATGGAATTTTTTTAAAAAAAATAAAAGCAAACAATTAGGACAAGGATGGTAGGAGAAATTCAGTAAACTTAATGGGGTTTTTGTTCAGCATACTACATAACTATTAGGGGGTGTTAAGTAGCACCCTGGATTTTTGTTAAATAGGATTTAGTAGCTTCATTTATCAAATTCATATGTTGTTAAATTCATAATAGTGTTTGATGTTAAACATCGACTATTTGATTAGGTGAGCAGATGCTTTAGAGTCGACTTATATTAAGAAAGGCAGATGTATAGACCTAACAAGACTTAGGTATAATTATAAAAAAAAAATTAACCTATTAAAATTAAATAATAATAATATAATGCGGTGGAGAAAATAAATTCATGTAATTTATTGTTATTGTTGTGTTATTTGGTTCTGTTGAGATTAAAACCAATTAAAGTTGTTGGACGTGTTTGGCATTTTGTTTCAGGATCTTACAACAATTGTTCCCTTAAATCCACCAAATAGTCAGATAAAAAGAATCTAGATTTACAACCCAAATTTGACAAAACTGACCCTTTTTTTGTTTGGTTGGATTTCTTTTAAATCTAGTCATAAATCATCTTAAAATTATGTTGTCGAACGCCCCCTAAGAGATAATGTGACTATAAATACTTTGTAAATAGTTTATAATGTTGGTTTTTCATGACTTTAAAATTTGCTTTAAAATTATTGACACAAAAGTGTTCATTTTCATGTAATGAAAGAAACCAAAGTTCATATTCTTTTCACTCATTCAAAAGGAAATAAAAAGTCTTCAGCCGAGTGACGAATTGGTATTAGAATGCTTGAAGATATGTAAAGTTGTGCGACATTCTTGAGATGCATTATCCACGATATATGTGTTGAATCATGATTTATCTTTTAATCACACAAACGGAATAGAAGGAGAGAGAGAAAGATTGTGTGTGTGTGCGCATGTGTACATTAATTTGTCATGAGTAATCATATCTTTTGGTGAAGATGGCTAGGCTTTTTGAAACATGGGTAAGGATCCAGACTTGCTAGCATCGAAGAAAATTCAACTAAGGTGCGAACGGTAGCGAAACAAGGTGTGGAAGCAAGTGTCGATTGCCTGTCATTTGGATGAATAAAAAATTTCTTCGCTCCATCAGTAGGGATCCAGCAGAGCGCGAAATTGCAGGAGTTGTTGGCTCGTGTGGATAAGGTAGAGAGGATGGAAGAGATAGTCACAACTTTTAGTCGGGAGCTGTCAAATGTCAAGGGGAGATCCTTGATGATCCAAGCCCAATCCGAGTAAGAACGGCTAGGTCAATTTAGGTTTGGGAGATAATTTATGTATGGTAGGTCATTTAGTTAGTGTATGTCTTAGTTGAAGCAGCGTTTGATCCCCTTAAAAAGTATTTCCTCTCATAATAATTTTGAATGTCTCTTTGTAATTTAAAATGTCTTTTTTTTTTCATAAACATATTTTTCTTGCTTTATTTTATGTGTTGATGTGATCATGTTGTAAGCCCATAACAAAATGGTTGTGCAATTTTGATTTGACCCATGCGCGACAGTTCAACTTCCTTTGTTTTCATAAGAAAATAAATATATATATATTGAATGAGCTACCACTCATTATGGTATCAATCTCCTCTTTTATAAAGATCAGTATTGTTTTGGCCTCCAACTACGTGGTATCGATCTCGTCATTTATAAAGATAATTTTGTTTCAGCCTCCAACTGCCTTTTTTCCGAAGTTATGATCCATCTTTGCCCACTTTGGCGTCATCCTCGCCCATATTATTTCCAACTCCATAGCAGTCATCACGACCTTCATAGCTTTCCGTCATTGATCAGGGATTTTGTGGGTTGTAAAAACCTTTAGCTATTTATTCTCATTTTGTTAAACATCCACCATAGAGTAAATGTTTTAGATTCGACTTATGTTAAAAAAGACAGAGATAGAGCTAAGAAGACTTGGTATATTGTATAAAAAATGCTCTTAATATATTAAAAGAAATAAAAAAAAATGACACTCAATAGAACGCAGTGGTGAAAAAGGATTCATGTAGCCGACCTACTTAGTGGGATAAAGACTTGTTGTTATTATTGTGTTGTTTGATTCAGTTGAAGTTAAATTCAGTCAAAGTCGCTGGACGTGTTAGGTATTTTACGCCAGTATCTTATAACAATTATTTTCTTCTCAAGCTAAATCCATTAAATCCACCAAATAACCAGATATAAAAAAACTTGGATTTACATCCAAAAATAGATGGAATAGAGAGGAAAAATGGATTTAATAGAGCGTCTGATTTAGCTTCCCTCTTTTTTTTTTTTTTTTTTTTTTTTTTTTGCCTTTGGTTAAATTTGCTTTAAATCTAGCCATAAATCTCATTAAAAGTATGCTACCAAACAACCCTTAGAGATAATGTGACTATAAATACTTTGTAAATAGTTTATAGTGTTGGTTGATCATGAATTAAAATTTGGACTTTAAAATTTTGGACACAAAAGTATTCATTATCATGTTGCAAAAGAAACCTAAGTTCATGATGTTTTATCATCTCTTTCAAATGGAAATAAAAAGTCCTCAGAAGAATCAGTATTAAATGCTTGAAGATATGTTAAGTTGTGTGCATTCGTGAGATGCATTATCCACAATATATGTGATGAATCCTGATTTATTGATGAGTCACACACAAGGAATAGAAGGAGAGAGAGAGAGAGAGAGAGAGTGTGTGTGTGTGTGTGAATGGTAATTTGTCATGATTAATCATGTCACATAAAATGATTCTATTTTTATAAATGAGAGGGTTCAAAATGATATTACATTTTTGCCCCTACTTTAGAGGGGTATGTACTAAAGTGTTTATGGTATGTTACATGTGTAAGTCGGTCGTCTGGTGACTTTCTGACTTGGTTGCTGACCTTAATCAGCTTCGGGTCGGTAAGATCAACTCGTTCTGCTGAGCTTATTCGGTATGGTTCGACCAATTGATACGATTTGGTTATCAATCCTTAGTCATTACTGAGGAACTTTTGCGGTGTCTCTTGTATAGTTGAGGATATTGTGAAGTTGGATCTTCCCTTGGATTGGTTCCTTAGGAGGGTTGATTATTGCAACTATTTGACTTTCATGTAAAGGTCAGTTTGGATGTTCTTTCGCCTCTCATTTGTTTAATTTGTTTAGGCTTGGACCGTCCGATTAAGAGAGTAGATGTTTAAGGTTCGACTTATGTTAAAAAAGGCAGAGGTAGACCTAGGAAGACTTGGGCTTATTATATAAAAATGATCTTTATTTATTAGAACTAAATGAAAATATAACACTAAATAAGACGCAATGGAGAAAAAGGTTTCATGTAGCCGACCCACGTAGTGGAATTAGGCTATGTTGTTGTTGTAGGTTTGGATCGTCCGGTCGTCTTTTTATCTGCCTGGCAACTTGGTTAATTTTATCCTTCTGGTTTGGCTCAGACATCTTTACATGATCGAACTAGTTGGTTTCATGACATGGTAGTAAGTCCACCTTCACCATACTCTTCCCTTTTATACCGTTAGATCTCCTTAGGATCAACATTGACACATATTTATGTATATATTTTAGTTTCTCAATTCTTTTATTTTTGAAAGTGATGTTGTTATAAAAATAAGTGAATTTATTTTAACAGTAGATCGCATTTAGTATTAATAAATGATTCAAGGATTGAACTCCCTTGATTTTTGTGCATTTGATTCTTATAAATAAGACGTGAGACTCCTACCCATTCTTATTTTTTTAGTGACTTCTCTCATTTTAATTGATTAGCATTTCAGTGTTGTGATGAAGAGCATATCAAACCCTTAGGGCGCTATCCTTAACAAATGTCTAATATATTTTGCCTTCAATAAATTTAAAGGAAGGGATTACTCGGAAGGTAAAAGGAAAAACAAAGTTGTTGTTAACAACAGAAAAATGATTGTACTCTCACTGATGGGTCAGGTTGGATCATCTAATTCATTCCTCTGAAACAAGCAGAATATTCAGTTGATCGGTCCATCAATCAATCTGGCTTCTACTGCAGTGCAAGATCTGCCAATT
Source organism: Phalaenopsis equestris (assembly GCF_001263595.1). Classification (NCBI taxonomy): domain Eukaryota; kingdom Viridiplantae; phylum Streptophyta; class Magnoliopsida; order Asparagales; family Orchidaceae; genus Phalaenopsis; species Phalaenopsis equestris. The sequence goes on from NW_018164814.1 coordinate 1,204,681, forward strand.
AAACTAGTTGTGCGAGTGGCTGATGGAGCTCTCCTGTCACACCGTGAGGGTTTTGTGTTGAATATGGCATCTGTGTTGGATCAGCTCATGGGCATGAGGAGCCTTGGTCATGTTAGATTTATTTTTCTTCTAAAGTTCTTTTGCTTTATATTGTCCGTTGGTGCAGATGACTCAGCTTTTAAAAATTCGGTTGAGGTTCCAGTCTTGCTGGCATCAATGAGAATTCAACCAAGGTGTCAACAATAACAAACACGTGTCAGGCAAGTGTGGATGGCTCTTGAGTGAGGATGATGTACTTGATTGCCATGACTACCCCCTTGAAGGGCGTGGGGAAGCAGTTGATCAACTCAAAATGTTCTTTGGGTTGATTGCCCATCGTCTAGATGAAATCGATAATTTCTTTGCTCGGTCGGTAGGGATCCAGTGGGGCGAGAAGGTGGAGAAGATGGAAGAGGTAATGGCAACTTTTAGTCGGGAGTTGTCGGACGTTTGAGAGAGATCCTTAATAATCCAAGCCCAAGTTGAACCATAACAACTATTCAATTTAGGCATGTTGGATAATTTTTGAATAAGAGATCGTTAAACTTGGGCATATCACAGATGAAGTGACAACAGACCCCATTGTAAAGTATTTATTCTCTAACTAATTTTCGAGTGTCTCATTGTAATATATATATATATATATATATATATATATATG
>NW_018164814.1:1205434-1231008 GCF_001263595.1 Phalaenopsis equestris
ATATATATATATATATAATGATCTGCTCAATGGCTTCAAGATATTCTCCAAAAGACTTCTGGCCAGTCATACTAAACAACCAACAACGGATGACGCGAGGAGAGTTTAATCAACTAAAGGAGACTTGCGTCTTCGATCTTCTATTAAGCTTCGAGTCGTCGTGAGATCGAACGATCTACCTCTCTGTATGGTGTTGATTTCCTTTTTTATAAACATCAATTTTATTTGAGCCTCCCACTGCATGGTGTTGATCTCCTCTTTTATAAAGATCAATTTTGTTTCAGCCTTCAACTGCCTTTATCGGGGAGTTAAGATCCATCTTTGCTCACTATGGCGTCATCCCCGCCTAGATTATGTCCAACATAATAGCAGTCATCATGACCTTTATAGTCTTATGCCATCGGTCAGAGATTCTGTGGTTTGTAAACTCTTTAGCTAATTATTCTCATTTTGGATTGGTCCGAATTGATTCGCAAATTACAGTTTTTGGGTCTGGAGAATAAGGTGAACGCAATGATTTAATAAGTATTTAAATTATTTAATAAAATTTAAATAATAATATAATAAATTTTTAATATCATTTTTAATGATTTGACAAATAATATTTTAATTTAAGATAATAAATTTTAACAATTTTCTAAATAAAAAATTTAAGACATGTTATTTTATATATTTTTTTGCTTGAATATCTTACTTATGGTCATTCTATCTAAATTAAAATTTTAAACTTAAACAATATATGAACTAATCAGTTCATTAAAAATTAGATTGTCTAACCAGTTTGCCGGTTCAACCCAGATTTTCACCAGTTTAATCTCGATTTTATGAAATAACAGTTATAAGTATCGACAAAACCAATTCAATGATTGGTTCACGGTTGAATATGTTGGTTCGTTATGCTTTTTAAAGCCATGGCTATTAAAGCTTCTAAATATAAAATATATGAGGCGAACTATGGCTTTTATGATAACACGATGTTATTGTAGTCACCAACATGACATATATGGCCAACTCATCATACTGCACTCACAAATTATGATATTTGTAGTTAACTACTATCATTACCTTCTCGAATTATGATTTTTGTGGCCAACTGTCACTATTGCAGCCATTGACTACAACATTCATGACCAACTACTACCCAATTATGACCTTTGTGGCTAACTATTATTACCACAATCAAAAACCACATTTGTAGTAGCACAATTATAGATATTATAGCTAAACTACATACATATTTGATTATGATCATCGTAATTTCGGCTTCTATAATTCAAAGAAGAGTTAAACATATGCACTTACAATTGCATAACGAATTATTTTAATTAGACTAGGCCCCATAGTCTTTTAACTTTCCAGGATTTTTCCACATAAAAAATTTTAATCTCCTCCTACTACTTATCTTTTATTTGTGTGCACAATAGATCTTCGTACAACTCTAAAATAATAAAATATCATTCCATCTCCACAAATTTTTCGACACGCAACAATATATAAACTATATGATATTATACTTCTTTACATCTTGCTTTCAAGAAAGTGTTAATGTAAGATATTTTTGTTACATATTGTCCATTAATAATTTATAAAATTGAATTGTACATGTATTGTGTTCATGACGTATTCGTGTGCGTGGCTCATATATAGACAAGCTCTCATTATATTGACCAACATTATAACAAAATATCAATATGTCAATTTAAGCTCAGCTCATTACAAATTTAGCTCACCTAATATCAACTCTGAAAGTTGAGTTGCATGTCATTCTTGCTTATGTGCAGGGTTGAATAAATAAAAGTCTATTTAATGCTATACGCTAAGCTTCAAGACGATAGGTTGTTTAGCTACCCATTCTTTATCTTAAACTTCTCAAATTCATTTTAATTTAATAGACAATGTTTGCTTATTAGAAAGTTAGACGACTTACCAAAGGAACGGTTATCAAACCATTTAAGCGAGAACAAAACAACTAGGATAATACTAAATTTTTTAACATTATATTTTTAAAATAAAAATTATGATTGTAAAGTATATAATAAATATAAATATATGTTTTAGATGTTAAATATGTAAATCCATTAACAATATGTGGAATGTGTGTAAATCTCTTGGAGCAAGTAACATTCATATATGCATGTATACATCTGCCAATCTACATATTCAAGTTGTCGAATTTGTGCAAAAATTTTCTCAAGAGAAAATTCTCAAAATCAATTTAGAAGACTATGAATTTCAAATTCACGATCCTTGAAAAAGTTCAATATAGTTTATATATATATATATATATAGTTCTTGAAGTTAGGTTATTTAAATTTAAAAAATTAAGTTGTATTTATCTCGAACTAAATCCAACAACGTTAGAGTATGTCATGGTCAGAGTTTAATTAAAGTAGCTAATCCAATTCTTGTTTCTTATAAATATTGACACGTTACCTAAAGGTTTACCTGAACATGGATATCTTGAGGTAATATTTGAATTTAAAGACAAGCAAATTTCAATTCAATATATTTGAAAATTGATTTGAGTCAATTCTCCATTAATTACCATTACAAAACTATCACCACGTCGGCAACCATCGACGAATTTATATTATTTGAACATAATTGCCTGATTATGTTCTCCAGGCTATTGTTGCTCAACTATGATCTTTACATCCTATTTTAGCAAATTCCGCGCTTCTGTTTTCTTATAACCTCTTGGCTCAAATCCTCTTACGTCAGAGCTCGACTAACAACTCCTAAAATGTATCTTTAGATCACGGCTCTTAATCATCATTACCCAATTACAATCTCGTCCATCATCATCAAAATACTATTGTTTGACAACACTGAAGTTTAGGAACTTTGATGTTTACAATTACTAACAATTTTGATTCATAACAACACTAATAAAGTCCGATAGATCAGACGCAAATCGAATGCAAATCCAAAGATATTTAAAGGTCAGTGTTGAATTCCCGTTTGATTTTTTTTCAGATTTTGTTCGATTTTAAATTGTGGGCCGATAATTTTATTTCTGTTTAATATACATCGAAATATTCTAAGGCAAATAATTTGTGTCAGTTAAGCTAAACTTCAATTTGGACATGGATACCACTTTACTCATGCACTTGGATAAAACATATATCACACAAAGATTTTCATACATGCCTAACACATCAACATTACCTATGACAGACCATTTCACTAAACAAAAACTTAAATGATAATGATTGATACAAATGAAATTACCTTACTCACTATTTTCTGATTGGAAGGAAGCAAAAGGAGGAGAACTACAAAAGTTTTAAGTAGTCTCTGCACACGAACTTCATCACCTTCCGAGCTAGCTCTAATGATGATTGTATTGCAAAGGTTCGTTTGGGAAGACAATGGATTTTAGTGAAGCCATGAGGGAGAGGGAAAGGGGGCGGTGTGGGGCTTTCAGACAGAGGGAGAGATCCAGCGCGGAGAGAAAATAAAATTTAGGTGGGTGGGATGTGTAAACTAGGCCATTTGCATCGGATTTTTGAAGTCGATTCATATGATTTTGACGCTAGAAAATAAAGTATTTGAGTCGAAGTTTTCGAATCAAATTCGAGCATAATTTATCGCAACTCCAAAAGAACTTTTACCATTTTGATAATACTTTAATCGACAGTAAGCCAACTCAATTCAGTCACAAATGTCATAATTAATTTTTCTCCACTTATGAACCCCTAATCCAATGCTAATATTTACGTCAAAAACATCCATTGCAAATGTATTCATGCTTCTCCTGTAGTGAAAGATAATATCGACGCCACCTAACATCTGCCAGCCTCATTGCCTATTTTCGAGAACAGTGTCAATGCGTGCGATTATCTAAAAGTTTAATGCAATTCATTGACACTAATACAACACATCTGTTTGACTTCAACGATTATCATCAACATTAACTTGCAATACCTTATTGCCTATAATTAAAGCCAATACATATTGTTTCTGCCAACACTAATCTATCCTATAATCATCAACAACATCAATACATATCATCATCATCTAAAAGGGCTAATCAATTCCATCACCACCAATGTTGTTGATGAAATTATTCTTTTATTTGTAAGTAATATATATATATATCTTTGAATATGATTCAGATAAATATTATTTAACTAAATAGAAAATTTTGATTATAAGATGAATGAATATATAAGAATTCAATCATAAAAGTATTTATGTATATCTCATATATTTTTATCTAAATGAAAATACTAATGAAAAATCGATAGATGAAATAAATGCTTGCCAAATAGCAGCATGTAGTCTGAGAACACATGATCCCTTATGCATTACTACGTAATTAATCATTACACAGTTAGCGGCAGTATATCTTCACGAAGAAAAGCTGAACAAATAGCTTCAAGAAAGCTGAAACATTTCTTTACATGAAATTTAAATTTCTCTTAAAAAAGCAAATTTTATTTAAACAAAAAAAAATGCGGATACCCGAAGAACAAACCACAAGCAGCAGAATATTCATCTTCTTCCACTTCTCCCTACCGACGCTTGTTCTTGCTCCCAAGAAGCAAGCAAAAGTAGAACAGGACTCTGAAAAAGAACCCCCACGCAACAGTGATCACCAAACAGCTCCATTTACTAAGATCAGTAACCGCTTGCTGCTTCAAAATGTATGTTCCAGTTGTGATACAAGTATGGCTTGTTATGTTTACTCCAAGCGATCCGCTCATGGCCTGCAAAACATTCACCTTTACCGCCGCCGGCAAGACTCCGAGCGGCGTGTTGTCGAACATCTGAATTCCCCTCACAAAGCACTTCGTCGGATCACCGAACTCATTCTGAAGAACAGCTTCGTAGGGGTATTTCACCAAAGAGAGATAGTGAAACCAAATCCAGTAGTCAGGGATGCGGTCTCGTGTTATGAAGAAGCCGCTGAAGAGTAAAAAGTAAGCTAAAATGGCGACAACGACAGTGTAGCCCAGCATGACATGCGAAACAATTCCTGAAAGAAAGGTGACAAAGCCGCTTCCAGCCCAGAAGGAAGCGAGGATGATAAGGCAGAAGAAGACGAACCCCTGTGCACCGCCAGCGAGCCCAACGGCGAAGAATGTAGTCGCAGCGAAGGCAAGGGAAAGGACAATTAGTGACGGAAAGCCAACAATGGCGTTTGAGAGAACGTAAGACGATCGCCGGTAAGCGTTATAAGCAGTCTCACGCATGAAGATATAGCGTTCTTGTAGAAAAACAGGGAGTGCATCAGCGCAAGTGTAGAACATGGTAGACATAGCTATAGCAAAGAAACCAAGACGCTCTTGAACGCCTTTTGGTGAACTGTCAAGCCGCCAAAAGATGGTGGCGAGAATGAATCCGGTAACAAGAACAGCCCCGAGTCGCATGAGAAAGAGCTCCGGCGTTCGACGAGAATTGGTTGCCGCGCGCTTAGTCAGGACTAACATTTCAATCCAAAACGGGTTAGCGAATGTAGAAACTGAAGCAGAGCCGAGCTTACCGCGTGAAATGCTGGCGCTAATGGCGTCTTTGAGGGACAACGCGTTGTAGTTTTTTTTGGCAGCGGCGGAAATAGGAGAAAGCTTCAAGCTTTGCCACGAACGGTTGAATTCAACGAGGGGTTTGGCTCCAACTCCATCGTTGGAGGATTCAAGTTCGCGGATGAGATCGAGTGCGAACTCAGTTCGGTTCTCTTTCTCCGGTATCGGTCGGCCGAACTCCGCCAAGTAAAGTGGGAGAGTTGCAGGGCTGCCAAAGAAGACAGTTTGGCCGCGTGAAAGGAAGAGCATGCGATCGAGAAGGCCTATGATTCTGTAAGAAGGTTGATGAATCGACATTACAACTATGCTTCCGCTCTGCGCTATGCGCTGCAATACCTTCACGACCATAAAAGCGCTGGTGGAATCAAGACCCGAAGTGGGCTCGTCGAGGAACAGAAGTATAGGATCATGGATGATATCGATGCCAATACTCACACGGCGACGCTCCCCACCCGACACCCCGCGGTGGCCTTCATCGCCTATAATGGTCTTCGCGGCGCGGCGGAGACCGAGCTGGTCGATAAGAGCTTGCACCCTGCTCTGTTTCTTGGACTTCGAAAGGGTACGAGGGAGGCGGAACTCGGCAGAGAACATGAGAGTTTCTTCTACGGTGAGCATCGGGTACAAAAGATCATCTTGCATAACATAAGCAGAGATCGTTCTCAGCAGCTTGGATTCCAGCGGCTCCCCGTTGAGTGTAATCGAGCCTTTCAAGCTTTCTTTAGCAATTCGATTCGCAAGTGCGTCGATGAGAGTTGATTTACCAGAGCCGCTCGCACCAAGAACGGCAAGAATCTCGCCGTCTTTCGCCTCGCCGGAAATCGAATCAAGCAAGGTTTTTTTGTGATTCGACGCGACGTCAGCCGAAACAGGGTCGGTTCTGTTCGGCCCGAGAGAGACCTTCTTGGAGCTTTTCACGCTGTATGTGAGTTCCGAGAAAGATAACACGAAGGGGATAGTTCGAGTCGGGCCGGGGTTGTTCGGGCTAATAATGTCGTCGAGCTCCACCACAAGATGGTCGCCGGAGCTGGCGGCGTCTCCTACCCGCTTCAGAAGGTGGCCGAGTGTCTGCGACTGGCGGCCTCCGGCGCCTCCTCCGCCGCCTACTCCGGTGTGATGAAGAAGAAGGCCATCACGGCCGATGCCTTCTGCTTCCTCCATGGGGGAGGATCTCCGGTCAAAAAAGTGCAGCGCGTCGACAAAACGAGACATTTATCTCTGTATATAACGAAGCAGGATGACTGCGCCGTTATTCACGCGGCTGGGTGGGAAGACGAAGCGGCGAAGGGTAAAGCTCGCCGGAGTACGAGGAAGAAAAAGGAGAAGTGGAAACCGGCAAGGAACCCGAGTTACTCTGATTCAAATGCGTGACAGTATTTATAAGTTTTACTTATAAAGCTATAAATATTTTTTTATTAGAAGGTGGCGAGTGGTGACCTACATTTTAGATTTATAGGAAACACGTGTGCGTGGAACGAATCCGGGCCGTTGATTTGGGGGAGAAGATTCATGGTCCGGTCATTAGAATTGGGTGGGGGGTGGTAAACTGTTTAATCTAAATCCTAACGTATTTCGGAACTTGTATTACAATTTAAACATTGGGGATTAATTGCGGGCGGGGTTTTAATTACTGAGAGGTTGGTTGTTCGGCGGTGTACCCACCGGGAAAGTATGAGAGGGGGGAGGGGAATGGGCTTGATTGTGGGTTATGCTAAGCTTGTTGAAATGGATTTGGATATATTTGCAAGTTTGGGGTGAGGATTTCTTTTCAGTTGTGGAAAATGTTGGGCAGATGTGTGATTTTAAAAGAGCTATTTGACATGTTTTGTGGTTATTTTATTGTATTGGATTATATTGTCTCTTTTTTTCTTTTTTTTTTTAACATTTAATTTAGATGGCATTTGATTTGTTCACCTAAGTTGCTCTCTTCCTTCTTTTTCATGTTTCTTGCTCTTCTTTGAGAGCATATTGGCATAAACTTTTTTTTTAATTAATTTTTTTGTTGTGAGATTTTATTATTTTCTATGGAATCCTAACTAGTCCTTTTGAGAGAACTTGGTGAGGATCATAATTGAAAGAGACAAGAGAGAGAGAGATAGATAGAGAGTAAGAAAACATGAAAATTGAACCCTCTTGAAAAGAGAGGAGAGAGACTGCCTTTATTCCTCTTGAGATTGTCTATTTAAATATATCTAATTAATACAATTAAGGGTGTTGAGAACCGTTATGATAACCGCCCCTAAATAGAATCAATGTGTTTAATTTGAGTGTTATTCTGTGTTATTCAAGTGTTGTTGATGTGTTATTATAACACAAGAATATTCCCATGACATAATAACACATGAATAACATACAATAACACCTGAATAATACGGGAAATATTCTCCTGTGTTACCGGGAATATTCATTGGACTCTGCACGTACTCTACGTGCGGAGTTCTGATGTAATATTTTTTTTCAAGTAGAGGGTCATCTCTGAAACTTTTCATCTATTTCGGGTTTAAAAATGCAGAATCTCATGCTTAGCATTGAATTGTCAGTCAAATCACTTACTCTAAAGATAAACCTCATATTCCTAGTCGTTCATTTTCTTTCAAATTCGTCCCAGTAGTTATGGTGTATACATTTATATAATCTAGTTCTTACATTTTTTTACCATTACACCCCCAATGAGTCACCATTATTAACTATTAATTAGTTGTTCTGCTAATAATAACTCGTGCAAGTCGATCATGCCAATCTAGAAGATGGAGCATTCAATCATTATTCAATCATTAAAGACCATGATCCAACAAATCAATTGTTTGTAAGAATGTTGAATTTTCAAGGATAATTCCTTCTCAAAATTTAAAAGTATACTTTAATTCTTCTTAGTTTCTTATGTCTTCAAATATAAGTTATAGGGTTAATTGTAGGCAATACATGAGTCATGAAAGCTTTGATAGATATATGATGACCACCTCAGCATCCACATCATCGACAAATGTATGAAAATAAAATCCTAACTCACGCCATCTGCCAACATCTCACTCCAATGTTACCAAAGTCCATTTCCTGAAATCATTAATTGCCCTTTACTGACACTAAATATTTGTCGCCCAAATTCGCTTAAACTATCCCTTTTTCAATATTTAATGTGCTCTTAAATCAATCTATCCCTTTTTCTAAAGAAAAAGGAACTAATTTGATGACCTCTACTGAAGGTAAAACAATGACCAAAGAGAAATAATTTAGCTCTCAATATCAAATTGAGATCCATATCATCAATCAAGTTGCTGACATGCATTTTGATTTTACATACAAAACTTTATAATTAATAAAGCATTTTTAAATACAACAAAACCAATATCGCTCAATTCTAAGTTTATAAGGCATTAACTCTATTTACAAGTATGAAATTATTATGTTGATTCTTTTTTATTGTTTGATGAAGTATTAACTTTTTTCGGTCAAAATGACTTGATTTGTCTTTTCATAAGCCTTTAAATAAGCCACATCTCTATGCTTACGTGAAATATTTCTCATGAAAAATATTGCTTTTTTTTATGATTATGATCTAACTCCAACAATTATAATCACCTGACTTTTGATGCCCGACAATGAACGAAGCAAAACATTATTGTTCTTTGCTATCTTTTAAAAGTTGGATAAAACATTGAACCCAAATAAGGAAATAATTAAAGTTCTAAGCAATAACACAAAGCAATAGTTTTTGAAATAACTGAATCATTCTGACGGGGAATCCCAATACCTAACAAGTAGAGGTAGTCATGTCGGGGCAACACAGAGTCATCATCCCAAGCCACTATGACTCTAAGTCAACTTGATCGTGAAGGTAGTTGACCCAACACTTCCAATAATCCTCAATCAATAGTTTGTGAATTGCATTGTCTGCGGGAACCTCAATAACTATAAGGTCAAATGAATGAAATTTCATTATATGACAATCGGGTGGAGCTCCAAGAGGTGAGACTTATTGTTGACCTCATTTTTTGGTCCTGTGTAGCTTCCAGAGTCACATAGAGCTTCTAGAAAGGTCTCAGTGCATTTGAACCCTAAGAAAAAAGTCACATGCCCCTTTTCCTGGCTTGGTGTGGTCACGCCAGGCCCGGGGCATGACCATGCCTAGGTATGGTCACGCCAGGCCCGGGGCATGACCATGCCTAGGTGTGGCCACGCCCCCGTCTGAGCATGGTCAAGCCACCCCACTTCTTTCATTTCTCTCTCGGCTACATCATTGATCCATGACCTTCATCCATGGATCTGCCTTGCAACCGGTCATTCAATCGAGCTACTTAGAACAACCAACAACCGTCCACGATTGTGGAAATCGTTAGCGTAATATGGGCCCTCCATTTCCCATTTAATTGACGGCTTAGGACAGCCGTCGCCGCCTATAAAAGGCAGTTGTTCGTGCCTCGTCCATAAGAGAGTAGAGTGCAATCCATAATGCAGTGCAAGATGCAGTGTGAAAGTGTCTTTCTCCTATTCTCTCTGACGAACATTCTCCTCCTCCGATCAGCTGCCTCCTTTGTAAGTCTTTTTACTCTATTTAAATATTATTAAGTTAAGTTTAAGTTCAAGTGTTTTAAGTTTGAGAGTAGGTTAGGTTAACTTAATAACCTTGGACTAGGCTTAGGTTTGCGTTCGAAGAAGCTTGACCCAAGCCCAACCAAATCCTAATCCCTAAAATGGTTTAGCCCAAACTCTAAACCTAATTTAAACCTAACCCAGGACTGACACAACCCAGACCTGACTCTAACCTAACTCAGGTCTAACCTCACCCAGGCCTAACCCAATCTAACCTAAACCCTAAATCTAACCAAGGTCCGACATAACCTATACCTGAATCAGCCTAACCTAAACACTAAACCTAACCCGGGTCTGACCTAACAATCAGTCCATTGTTTAAATACTTTTCTTTTCCACATCAATTAAAGCCAATAATAGACCTTGCAAACTTTCAACAATTGTTTGAAATATTCTTTCAGAAACACATTAATTTAGCACTGTTTTGCTCTATTGTGCTGGCAAGATTACTCTTTATGGTGTTGCAAGAATTATACTTCTTGTGCTATTAATATGAGTAATTGAATGATAAATCAAATGGTATTATAAATTTCCTTTTTTAAAATATAACAAATTCATTAAAATTAATATCAAATTAACTAAATTTGTTTGTTAAATAAAACATCTACAATTCATAAAACCTCTTATGCTAAGTTGTTTTTTTGCATTCATACAACTGATTATTTTTCAACAACAAAACCAAACAACATTTAATTATTATTTTTCTTTTTTTGCTTATATAGAAGCAGGATACAAAAAACATTTACCAAATTAACACTAATCCCCCTTGTAGTAGACATTGAAATAAGGCTAATGATCCTTTCAAGCTTAAAGTTAAAACAACAAAAAAACATCCAACACTACCCGCTCATCATTTTGTTCCATAAAATTCAACTCAAAGATGTGTTCTTTTCAGGAAATTATACATCTTCAACTCAAAGATGTATTTTTTTAAGCTCAATCAAAATCTGAAAACACAACAAAAAAGAGTTACTCGCAAACAACAAAGTTAAGTGGAAGAATAAAATACTCATTCACAACAACATCTCTATCAAAGCTGATTTCCTCCTTGACTCCACCTTTCTCTCCAAAGGCGGAGGCTTTCGTGCTGCAGAACCAGAATTAGAACCAATGCCAGACTGTTGTGAAGAAGACGTTTAGTGCACATCCTTAGGTTGGCTGCGAGGTTTTCTGTTAGCCTCCTTACCCCAAAACCTCACCGCCGACACCGACACCGTAGCCGATGGCGGCGGCGTGCTCCAACAATGATTCAATGTTATTACCACGACAATGCTGTCATAAGGTCAATCCGTAATAAGCTGGGGAAAAACTTGGGCCGCGGGGTTGAGCGCAAGACCGCGTTTAATAGAAATTCACAATAACTTTTTTGGGATAAGCAAGTCGAACACACAGAACAAATGAGAGGACTGCGTTTTCAAAATGCAACCGCAACTAAAAAAGTTGCCCCAAACATGACCTAAATTTCACTTGTTTAATTTAATAAAACAAATGGTGATTATTTGATCATAAATGAACACATAAAACATTAGAAGAACCGATGAGCACTTCATTCACTGGTCACTCACATCTTTAGTTCTTTCAATTGACAGAATAGTTCATAGCCGAACATATCATTTAGATCGAATTTGCTCATTGACAAACATCGATATCCGCTATCACTCATTTTACAACACTAATGTCTATCATTGCCATCAAGAAATGAAGACATCCATTGCCATAAAACTATCTATTCATCATCAATACTCTATACATTATCATAGTAAACAACTCGAATGTCCATGCCTTGAAATGTTGGCTTCTTCATATTCAAAATGAATAAAACCAAATATAACGAATTTTAGGGTGCTAATTGCCTATTTTATCCATTATATTAGTTGTAGTTTTGCATCATTATTTTGTCTTTATTTGGCGGCCTTTCCAATTGTACAATAGCACTCAGATATTTTGAATCTAAAGTGGTGACTGTTTTGAGCACGTGGACCCTCAAAAATTTTTATATTTATACCTTGCTCGCATTGTTCTTTCTTACAATTGCTCCGTTGCGCCGCCTACGTTTGGCTTATGGGGGCAATTAGATACATTTCACACAATTCTTACGTACTTTTATATATATATATATATATATATATATATATATATATATATATGTAAATGTATTGATTTTCATGTTTGTATTCGTAACATTTAAATTTTTAATTTTTTACTTATTTTTTTGAATCAAGCTTTGCCAACTGAAGTGGTCAGATCGAGTACGGCCGAAGAATCTTAATCGAGCCCACCAGAAAAAATAGTTGTATTCATTCTTCTTGAAATGATTGATTGGCTCACTCATGTGAGGATTGACACTTAGGAATTGATCTTTTCACCAAGTCATTAGGGATGGGTGTTCATTTTCTGACACGCACATCCTCATTTATTATTTTATTATATTTTAAATACCACATATTTTTTATATCTTAATATATTTCCACTGTCAACGTCAAAATTTTTACATATGTAATATTTTAATATCTCTATCACATTAAAATATATAGATTAAAATTTCATTCAACTTAGAAAAATATGTGTGCGCGCGCGCGTCGCTAGCCTTGGTCTGTTGGTGGTGATATCACTGTAAGTCCTCTCAGGTCAAGAGTTCAATTCTATTGTGACGTTGGGGCATGACGCGGTCTCTCATCGTGGGGCTAAAAAGCACACGGGAAATTGATATTTGGAACTCTGTCAAATATCAATTTCATTTATATATATATTAAAATTTAGGGTCCGTTTGGAGCAGCTTATAAGTGCGGACGGCATTTTGAAAACGCCGCCGTACCGTTTGGTTCGCGCGTTTCGCTAGCTTATCCAAAACTGCGTTTGGGTTTTTACACTAAACGCCGCCAATCCTGAAACGCAGAAGTTGCCCCTTAGTGTATTTCTAACGCACGGTTAAAAATAAAATAAACTCCTAAGAGATCAAGTGTTAAAAATTATTATTTATTTAGTTAAATATAAATCTTTCATATATTTGGAGCATTTACATACATACCAACCAATTCCTATGTATTTATATAACTAGCATTTAATTTTTGTATATATTTAAACCATCTAAATAGTTTCTATCAAATAAAAAATGTTACTATTTAACCTTTAAAAAAGTCAAATACACCGTTTTTATATATAAATAAGATAGCATATTATACACGTAAAAATTAAAATGTAGTTTTCAGATATATAATACATATTTACATGTATACCATACCGTTAAATCTTTTAACAATTAATGTGTTAAATTACAGCCCCGCCCATTAAAAACCCACTCTACCCGCGCCTATCGCTGCAACTTCCATGGAGAGTGTCGCTGAGAGTTCCCTTCCTCGTATGTATTCTATCTTTTAGGGTTTAAACGCACCCTTCATTTTTCACAGCAGACGCGGCATTGTTGCATCGCCGTTGGTCTTCGCTGTCGGAATCTGATGTCTCCAAAAACCCTCTCTCAGTCTCACTTTTATCTGCCACTCATCCTTTCTTTAGGTCTTCAGCTCTCTTTTGGTTAAGATCGGTCGCATTCGGATTATGCACCTCGGCGACCTGTCTGACCTCACTCAGCTGGCCGCCACGTTGGCCGCTTCGATCATGCGGTGTCGACGCTGCTGGTTTCCACGAGACCTTCGTCCTCCTCACGATCGAACGCATTTGGCTTCTCATCAATGCCTGGAAGTATTAGAGCTAGTGGTCTTTTACGGCCTGGTTTTCTCCTTCAAGTTGGAGCTCTGGTTTCCAGGCTAGACTTTGGAAGGGGACTGGAGGAACGTTGTTTTCACGGGTCAATGCTGCTGGTCTTTTGTAGGATCTTTACGGATCCGTCCCTGGTGGTCGCAGTTGACGCGTGTGGTAGGATTCATGCTTTTGTTATGAGGTTTTGGATCATGACCGCTGCGCTATCTATTACAGGATGACGATTTTCTCTGTTTGTTAGCTGCTAAATCGGTGAGAAATGATATTAGTTCCTTTTACTGAAGGTCTTTTAAAATAGCTGTTTTTTTTAGTTATGAAATTGATTAATTAGCTGCAGAATTTGTCATGTAATTGCATTGTGGCAAATTATTTTCATTTATTTATATTTTTGCATGAAAAAATTTGATAATTCTTTTGTACAAGTGTATTTGATTTTTTTTCTAGACAAATTACTGTCAGTCAATGGATCTAAATGGAATATTATTCATGTATTTGGGTAGAAAAGGTCATTGTTTTAATATTAATGAATGAAAATAGATTGAATACATGTAGATTCCAACAACAAATCTATAATGCAAACTTTATTCATCCATAATTTCTAAATATAAAAAATGATTAGCTCTTTTACTCCTTTGAACTCCCTGGGTAGGAAGTTTAGGTATTCCACTGTTGCAGATGGGAGAGAGGACATATTCATACTTAATTTGTATGTTCTGACTGGTTCTTCCATATGTTCTTTGTATAGAATTGGGTTTACATTAGGCATGTAACACTGAGGCCTTAAATTATACATTAGAACCCTTTGATTTTTATGTAAAACACCTAAATTTTATATAAAATTGCTTATGAAGAGTGATGGAATGCACACACCAAAATCAAGCGCCAAATGACTAAAGCAAAACCTTATATCCACAGGAGGCGAGAGATCTTTGGTGCTGTTTAATAGAATCGGGGATATTCGACTCATATATATCATTTTATACTTTTTCTCACAGAAAAATAATATCAAATGTCTACTATCAATTGTAGCGAAATGTTTTTAGCTGACGAGGAGCCATAAAATATTGCTGGCATCAATGATGTAATACTTTAAACCATAAAGGGAGTCACGTGGAAATTGAGTACAATCAAAAATATTCCTAGCCTAAGGAGAAATTTGATTTCTACAGGACAATTTGTTCCAAAGGATGTCATGTCATTTTCAATGCTGATATCTAGAAGGTGACTGAATGAACCATGGAGAGTACTTAAATAAATGAGTTTGATACACTCCCCACCACCACAAGTACATGAACCGTGGGAATTATAACTCGCTCAAATACAAAGACTATTAATTAACATCAAATTTTAGGCCAATTGGGTGAGAAGGGCTTAAGGGCCTTCTTTCTCAAGAGAAATTCTTTGACTTAAAATGTAATCTAGCTTTTGTGAAATCTACATTTTCAGGAACCAGAGAAGAGTCAGTTCCTCAAAAATTGGAAATGAATATAAAACTAATAAGTTGGAGTTGGTTAACACAGATGTCTAAAGACTAACCTTGATTCCATCTCTAGGCGGCTAAATGTATTATATCACATTTGTAGATGATTGCATCAGAAAGGTATGTGTTTAGTTTTTCAAAAATAAATTTTATGTGTTTATTCACTTTGTAAGATGGAAAAGTATAGTTAAAAATGAGATTTAGCTAAAATTTAAATGTCTACGATGATAGAGCGAGTTAATTTTGTTAAAAGATGAGTGATACTAGAAAATAATTAAAATTAGTCTCAACCCACGTTCCTGTTATAAAAGTCAGTTAATTGCAAAGAATTTCAAAGCTTAGTAATTGTTATTCTCTTTTTTATATTATTTGTTACCGAAGAAGATGAACTTGAATGTTATAAAATAGCATTATAAATTAAAGATTCATTTAAATGGGAGTTAGCATTGAAACAATAGAGATTTTCTGTGGAACTTGAATATTAACTTAGATATCCAAAAGAAGGTTTCACTAAATAATGGATGTACAAAATTAAAGTAGAGCAGAATACAATAAAAGATATAAAAGTGGGTTGGTAGATTTTCTAATAGCTGCAACGTATTAACATCACTAGTTTTTTCTCTTTTGTGGTTAAACTAATAAATATATGGTTAGTACTAAGTATTACAGCTGCTGAAGACTTGCACTTAAACCAGATGGATGTTAAGATTGATTCTCTCCATAATGATCTAAAGAAAGACATGTATTGATTCTCTCCATAATGATCTAAAGGAAGACATGTACATGATTCAACCTGAATGTTTCATTGTACAAGAACAATAAAATTTAATTTGCATGCTCAAAAAACTTACATGATTTGAAGCATATATTCCAGGCCAATGGTATAGAAGTTTGACAGATTTATGCATAAGATTGACTTTCATAGATGTAATGTAGATCATTATTGCTCGGTAAAAGGTTCTGAACTATTGTATCATATTGCTTTAATATGATGATAATATGTTAATTCTAGTGGTCAAATTCAAAAGAATTAACAATCTTAAAAGATAAATTTCAAATGAAAGGACTTGGGAGAAATCAAAAAGATTATTAGAATATGAGCAAATTGAGTAAAATTATAGCTACTTTGAATCTATTACAATCCTAATGCATTGTAAAGTGTTGGATACGATGAAACTAAAAATGGGAGAGCATGTCATTTATAAGTCACTCTAAGCTTATAAAAGAAAAAATTAGCGGAGATAGATGAAAATAAGTATTATATGGCTAAGTCCCTTGCATATTTGTAGTTGGCTTTTTAATGTATGCAATGATCTACACAAGACCAGATATTGCATATGCAGTAAGAGCTGTTTACCAGTGTATATTAGTATAGGAAAGGAACACTTGGAGGCCATAAATTGGATCCTATGCTACTTAGAAGGTACAATTTATTATGCATTAAAATTCAAAAGAGCTAACTTTAAATTACATATATGTTGATGTGGATCTAGGAGAAGACCTAGCATATGAAGGAGTATTATTGGGCACATCTACTTTTCAAGTTTACTGTCATTAGCAATTTTAGAAAATATTTGTATTATCAACAAAGAAGCTAGATATATAATTTTCATCAAAGCTACTAAAGAGATAATTTGCTTAAAATCATTTTGAAAGAATTAAAATGATTGCAAGATGACTCTTGATTTTTTAATAGTAAAAATGATATTTAGTTGATAAAGAATGTTGATTTTCACTACTGGACAATATATATATAACTTAAGCACCACTACACGCCCAAATTGCTTGAAGCTAATGACATGTGGCTCGTCAAAATTAGGAGTAAAAATCGCGCTTATATGCTCACAAAAGTGATACTTGCTGAAAAATTAAGGCTTTGCAAAGTCTTTGGTAATCCTCATGAATGGTAATATGGGGCTACCGCACTAATAGTTGTTCAAACACTAACTACTAAATAAGTGCAGTAAAAATTATATCTCCACTAACTACCTAATAATTTATATGAAGATATTTTTTTACCTAAATCCTAAGTGCTTCTATCACTCTCTATTCAATTCCCATAAATTTGTTATTTATTGTATTCCATTTGACATTAACATTATGATATCTATTGTTATCTACTGAATAAATTATGTTTGTTACATATCATCTCCAAGCATTGTATAATGAAATGATTTTATTGTGTTGAAGCATGACAAAATTAGAAAAGTAAAGTGGAAAAAGTGAGGCGAGAAAGAGGCTTAAGCTTTCATCCATAGTCGAAAGAAACTCTTACATTTAAAAGAGAAGAGTGAAATATGCTTCCTATAAAAAAATGATAATAGCAACAGCAGCAATGTATTATTCTCCATGTTCAACCCTCTCCTCTAGAGCATATGGTTGCATTCCTTCACTCATTGACATAGAAAAGGTAATATCTCTATCCTTATTCTTATATCAAAATGAAATCTTTAATATACTCATCTTTTAAAATTCAGTAGAATATTCAATCTTTATGTGACCATGAACATAGTTGAATACTATCATACCATGTATACTTGTGTATTTATGTGTTTGTGACATTTGGTGTGTGATACGACCGAAATGCTATGAAGCACCGGCGATACACGTAAATATATGTGCCTGCCTGGTAGTATACAAAACTAAAACAGCATATCGATCTTACGAGGAACGGTCAAAATCTTTTAATGTTGGAAAAAGTTATAGTCTATCGATTATGAGTCGAGCCTAAAAGCTCGAAATCTGGTGATTTTAAAGTTTATAATCCTAATTTTTACAAAAAGTAAATCCTATACCTAGTTTTGAGCAAAACAAGTGAAAAAAAACCTCCCTTAATTGGTCTTATGCAAACCAGATTAATCTAAGTGACTCTAATGAAGTTGACAATCAGGAACAATAGTTTTCCTTAGCCCCTCACTGTGGTAGTATACAAAACTAAGACCGCGTATTGATCCCATAAGGAACGAGCAAAATCTTTTAAGTTGGAAAAAGTTATAGTCTATCGATTATGAGTCGAGCCTAAAAGCTTGAAATTTGGTGATTTTAAAGTTTATAATCCTAATTTTTACAAAAAGTAAATCCTATACCTAGTTTTGAGTTAAACAAGTGAAAGAAAGCCTCCCTGAATTGGTCCTATGCAAATCAGATTAATCTAAGTGACTCTAATGAAGTTGACAATCAGGAACAATAGTTTTCCTTAGCCCCTCATTGTGGTCATAAGAAAATTGAGATTTTTTATTACATTTAATCCCCTAACCATGCAAAAATCCTAGTATTTGCAAATTATCCTACACAACCACACAATCCTAATAACAATATTTCTATTCTCTTAGAGTCGTATGGGATAACCTAATTGTTTTCTAGCCTACTCCCCTAGTACTTGGTCACAACCCATTTTAACTTCATAAGTGATCATTTTAGGGGTAACTTAAATTTAAAAGATTAAATTATCAACTTATAATCACATCAACATACAATCACATAACAAAGATTTCACCAACTTGCATAAAATATAATTCAAAGGAGGAGAAAAGTGTACGTCCTATTCATTTCGGATGAAAAGAACACAAATTCTATTGCACAATTCAAAGTGATAAAGTTAGAACGTTCTCATCAAGATTCTTCACAAAATTTTACAAAGTCACAACACAATATCTGAATTTTCTCCCAATCTGAGTACAAAAATATATACTCTTACCCATGTTTTCTCTCTGGAGAACTCTGACAATCTCACACTTTCTCAAGATTTCTCCAAAGAAGTTTGTTGTCTGCCGCAAGTGTTCTCTGACAACTCCCTTCAACTTTTTACTTCTTCCTCTCGGCGTCACTCAAAGGGTTGAGAGTTGCACTACTGTGGAGGAGCGAGGTCCCAAATAATTCAAAATTACTCCTTTTGTAGCCACAAATCCCCACACATACCGAGAATTATCGTAACTCCTTAAGTCGGTTCACCTGGCTTTGTAGTGCCTCCCTATGGCGTTAGAGACTTAGTCTCTCTATGTTTATATCGCTTCTGGATTCCGTAGGTGGCGCCTTGGCACCAGAGGAAACGACGCTAAGGAGTCCTAAAGATGGCGCCTTGTGTTCAGTTAGGGCATGGGGGAGAGGCGTAGTCACACAATTTTTGGTGTGGGTGCGCCAGTTCTAAGGCACCAAATGTCACTTAGCTCATTTATAACTTTTAAGACTTGTAACCTGTAAATAACATATAAAACACTTATAAAAGCATAAATTGAGTACAAATTGTGGAAATAATGTGGGAAAATATAGAAAAATGGATCATAAAGTTCATGAACATCAGTGTGTTTACTCTTTGCTTTTATTTGTTTTTGCTCAAATTTTCATCTCTATCATAGCAAAGCCGTAAATTCAATCGAATTCCCATCTAAAGGTTTCTATTGTAAGTAAACCTATATTATGACCCTTTAGTACACCTTAATAACTTCGACCAAGGCTTCCCTTGCTCCTAAGTTTTATAATTGTAGCATTTACATTTTTGTCACTTCTAATTATATTGATTAATGCTTGTTTCTTTTTTATGAATTGGTAATATGTTCAAGATTTTATATTTGTTTGAAATTATTATGGCGGTTTATGAACTCGTCCACGTTTTTTGCCCTTGTAATATTTTAATATAACAATATCACGTAGGGGTTCAAATAATGTTCACGGGTTGGGTTTGAGTACGACCTAAAATTGACCAAACACAAAACAACTCGACCCGAACCCGACCCGAATATTAAACGGGTTAGAAAGTATAACCCGAACCCGAACCGCCTTCAACACGTCAACACGAACCAAGCCCGTTTAACATAAGTCATAATAATAACTATTTGCGCAGATTTTGTTTCGATTTTGGTTAGGCATGCTGATTTTGAGTTTGCAAGTCAATTTAAGGTCTATTTCGGTTTGGTAGGTTAATTCTTTCGACACTAAATCGACCCAAACAATTAAGCAGGTTGAGATTCCTAACCTGAACTTGTCCCAAAAATTATTCGAGTCAACCGAAAACCAGATTTTTTAAATCAAATTCTGGTTAAGTTGGCATGTCGGATCAACTTTTGGCACCCCTAAGTATCAGTTTTGAGATTACTTTATCCAATACCTCAATCATGGGATGTGTCTCTCAATCTCTATATGTGATTCAATTAAATATATTTTTCCAAATTTTTGCCAATTTCAGGTGTAGCAGTCTACTTTAATTCTTCCTGTGCAGCTGCAAGGCAAACATCATTTATTTTAATGCTAACATATATATGGGATGTTTAGTTTAAGTTATGATTACGGCAAAAGCGCAAATAGCTTTATTTTTTAGGATGGTCAAAATCACAAAATATTTATTTTTTTAAGTATTGCACAAAAAAAAATATATAAGGCAAAAATATTATAGTGCCTAAACTATATAAGAAAAAAATTACTAAATTTTTTTACTTATGCTGAATCCAAATATGTCATGTGGATCACACCCAATGTATAGAAAATTGGATGGACGAGGGAACAGAGAGAGAGAGAGTGCACAGTAACAAATTAGTTTTGATGGAGCAAATTCAATAGTCTTTTATTGGATAAATGACCCCCTATTTATAGGTTTCAGGGATATCTATTTTTTTTTTATTATTTTAGGAAACACCAAAGGGAATTTTATTAATACCAAAATAAAGATACAACGTCCGGTTGGAGGTGCCTGCTACACCTAAAATACAACACTCATAAGTGAAAACCTATGGAACCGCAAATGATAGGGACAACACACACATAAAGTAAAAGAGTAAACCGCACATACGAGAGAAAATAAAAGAGACACAATAACAATGCAACGACATAAGAGATTAAGCCGAATAAAAAGAACATCCATAAGTCCAAGCTATACACAACAAAATAATCATCACCAAGCTCCCAGGACAACGAGCAAAAACAAAGAGAACCTAACCCGAAAAGTTCAACTAGAAAACAAGCAGAAAATCAACTTGCACACAATATAAAAGGACCATCCTACACAACACTTAATCAAAATGGTTAGCTAAGCATCAGAGAGAAAGGGAACAACAAATGAACCAAGGAAGCATAAATTTGTTTTAATAACTTATCAGCAAAATAGAAAGTTATTTTGGACATAACATAAGGAGGGGGCAATCATGAATAAGGTATATAGCAATGACTTTACCATTGTGGACATTAAATAAAGTGGAGCATACCCCATAAAAACATTAAGATATACCATCGACCAATTGATAGAGATAATATGCTCTGAAATTTGATAGCCCAACATAAGCTAAATCACCACATAGTCATACGGGTTTAAAAAAGTACCACAAATAAGTAATACCTGAAAGATGCCACTCAAACTTATAATTGTAGAAAAACACACTAACTATTTGCATCTGATTAGTACAATACATCTTACTGTTATGAAAATCAAAGCTAAAATATTGGGTGTCAGTGATCAGAGACCCCATCACATTAATTAAGCAGAGTCTTGAAAAGGTGAACAAGTCAAATCTTCCATCATGGTTGAACAAACCAAGATTCCACTAAGGAGAACGACCAACAACATAGCATGCGTAAAAGAGAGTTAATGAATTATGACTTAGGGAAGCCCATTTTTTTCCATAATGATGAGACATTTTAATGGTTTGTGAATTGTCGGCGCTAGAAAGAGATTCGTTTGTGGTGGAGTTGCCCGTAAGAAGCTGTTGGTCACCGAAATTGACATCTCGTTCCCGGTTCGGAAGCACGTTTAATTTGCATATATATATGTATAATTTTAGAAAAATATGAAAAAATATGAAATCAAACTAACCCCATAATTTTCACAGTTTAAATGAAAGGGCGCTCTACCTCAAATCATGTATCTATTCCAAGGGATAATCACAAGACTTGAGGGTGAGGCTCGATCAAATAAACTAAGGAAACATATGACATCCGTTTGGTCTGTGAAACCGTTTTATTTGTCGACAAGTTCTCCTATTTAATACAAAGAATTAAATAGGGTTTATTTTAGGCTGGGTTCGGAAAAACTTCTTATAAGGGCAAGCCCCTATAATTAATTACATCTTAAATGAACGAAGTCACTTAAGAAAACTCTCGATAAAAATCAGGGAATATTATCTTCAAAGAGGTCAAAAGGATATAACTTTACAACGAAATCGGACGAAGATGTGTGAAAGGGGAAAAACTCGAATCTGGAACATTGTTGAGGAATCCAAATGAAGAGAAACTAGGGGAGACCACAGATCCTGAGGAGAACTTCAGTGACTTCTCAGTCTATCCTATGGTTTGACTTCAGTTTTAAGAAATTATTCAAGTGTTTCATCCTGTCAATTTTATTTAATTAGGACTTATATTTGCGTGACACATTCACACAAGTCGCCTGGAAGATATGAGGGTTTACGTCGTATCGGACGACAATATCGGAACCTAAAACATTAAAGAGAGTTAGAACTCATATTCTGCAACATGATTGTTCAAAATCCTAAAGATAAGGTGAGGATTTATGTCGCGCTAAGCAGACTACCTCAAAATCTTATGGCTCGTTGTTTTAATTTCTAGGGAAGGAATAATTTTGCTGGGGAAGACATGTTCTGCTGTTGAAGGTGACCGTGCTGCCCACTGTGCTAGCTTCAAGCTCCTTGTCGTGACGAGTTTAAGTTTTCTAGGGTGTCCAGTTATGGTGTCAAATCAAACGACCCTATGGTTGTAGTCCTCTAAACGTCCTATATAAAAAGAAAACATGCTTAAAACTATATAATATAAAATGTGCAATGCAGAACAAACAGTAGAATGTATGTGGAACAGTAACAGGTAGAAATAGAAACAGTATAACATACTATACAGGAAGAACAGTAGCAAGTAGAAACATGAATAATATAACATGCTATATAATACAGTAGCAGATAGGAACATAAATGGTATAACATGTTGTACAGGAAAAACAGTAATAAGTAGAAACAGAAAAATAAAGCACTGTAAAGTGTAAAGCAAACTTGTATGCCCATGTATGCCCATGAGATCCACCTACTGTTTCTTAAGTATAGCGACCCTAAATGCATCTCAAAAGCGAAGTCTGGAAGAAAACGTTATCCAGGAAATCCAAAGAAGAGTGTAACAACGACTCATGACAGAAAATTTCGAGAAAATCAACGAAAAAGACTCAAGTAAAAGAAAATCTTCAAAAAAAAAATCCTGGAGTAATCCCGAAAGAAAGGAAAAGTAATACGAGTGCCATGTCCCAAAGCTTCGATAAAACAAAGAAAAAATTCGGATGAGGGAGACCGCAAACACTCATATGGGACTAGGCTCAGCTGTATATTTATTCTCGAGGGTCCACGAAGGCTACTCGGTCACCCGAATGTATAGAACCCGCCACTCGTCTAGAATTTTGTCTTGAACCTCACTTAGAGGGCTATTTCCTAGCCTAAACAAGTATTCGTCAGGTGGACAATCAATTTTAAAAATGTATTTTTAAATTTTATGTTTTTGACATGCACATAAATCTTGAAAAATTATCAAATTTTATTTTATAGAGAATAATATATTTTTATTTTGAAACAGATTTTAACAATGTTTATTGTCCACGAGTTGATTACGTTATCGGGTGTGAGATTGCAGATCACCGGAGGAGGTTCGAGTCGACTCCCGCCAGACTTATGTCGGTGAAGGATACCATATTCTATTGTTCATCAAATGCCTGGATCTTGATGATGTTATAGGATAGGACATTGTTCTGCTCTATCTTCGGTGTGTCTTTATCATCACCACTATACGCCCCAAAACGACTACTTGCGACCTTACTTGATGGTTTCACGTATAACAAAAGGTTATGCGTGGACACTTATGTATCGGACATAAGCATCAAAAGAACGAACCAAAAAACAAGGAAAGGAAAGAACAAAAATGGGGTGAAAGAGATGAGACACTGATCCATTTAAAATACCGAAAAGTAGAATGGATCAGTCCTCAAAGCTCGTGACAAAAAGACTTGAAAAGGAAGACCTGAAGATCCTTGAATCAATCCGAGATGGATGTCACTTTCTCATTTTTAGAATTGGACCAACCCGAGTTAAAATGACCTCCTAACACCGGTATCCAAACCCCAACGACATCTTTTATGAATTTAATTCATCCCAACTAAATGTCTTTCTAAAATAGGGTTTAAGATCTCCTAAACTTCAAAAGAAAATGATCTCGGGGAAATCACCACTAATATTTTCAAACTCATGCCGAAATTAAAATTCCCCCAACTTTCAGATTAATAAATTGTCTCGTGTATCGAATAAGCATAAAATTTTCCCACAGAATCTAAATAAATGCTCAGGGTCGGGGCCAATAGAGAAGAGAAAGCAACCACCAAGGCTCTCGGCTAAGACAAGGAACAGGGTCAAATGAGGCTCACGACTAAGACAAAAGACAGCTGCCAAGACCCATGACCAAAGGCAACCCAAGGGGCAACGAGTGAGGCTCACGGCAGATACAGGGGAGAGGGCCCCCAAAAGTCCCACCAATGGCTGCTATGCTTCCCTGACAAACATAAAAGAATAACTAAAGTGATTATAATTTTTGGGATGACAAACTTGATCTATCCATAACATTCAAGCCAATCAAGCCTAGCAAGAAGGACCAAATCACACCAAACAACCTCCAATAGGCCTCACGGGTAAGGACCAAAAGGGGAGGTTGATTCAACCACATCACAAACCCACGATTAGGAACCAAGCAAACATCAAATTGCGGCCTTATAAATTGCCAAATAAATCCATCAAAACCAGATAGCAGCTTTCGAATGGAGACAACACAACACTCCTAAAACAGACTCTCGGGTAAGAGCCGAGACCAACAAAAATCAAAAGAAACTAAGCCATTTCTCGGGTAGGAACTAAAGCCAGCAAAACCACCTTTCGGGTAGGTGACCAAACAAAGCAAATCGAACTCCCAACTAAAGCCAAACAGAGCCACAGATTGAGTTCAAACTCAGGTTACAACATTACAACAAAAACTCAGGTTACAACAAAAGGGTAGAAAACATTTCCATATCCTCAAGACATCAAAATATAAAACTAACATATGTTTTAAACAAGAACAGTCATGGAGTTCCTCCAAAATAAATTCCTTCAGTATATGTATATTTAAGCCAAAACACCCGTAGCCAAAACCGAGCCCAGCAGGGGCCAAAACCGAGCCCAACAAGGCTAAAACATGACCCAAGCATTGATATTAATCCAGATTTTGATAGAAATTAAAATTCTAGCCACTTCTAAACAAAT
>NW_018164814.1:1231108-1232251 GCF_001263595.1 Phalaenopsis equestris
GTAACAATGTAATGAAAACCATTTTTAGGCCATCAGTAGAGTTGTTCCAAACATGAATTACTTTCCCTTAAACATCCAAGCATGGAAGATGCCCTCTGAGGAGGCATACGCAAACTATGGAATCTTTCCCAAATCAAAGTGAAACTCTTCATATCATGTATTTTAAGCAAGAGAAAGTCATAAGCTGCCCAAACCGAACCCTTAACATCCATGAAAGACCAAATAAACTCTTCAATATCTCATGCTAAATGAAAACAGATGAAAAGTTTCATAATACATATCCTAACATGCTTGCAAAAGGAGCAAAAGTATTCCAAAGTCATGTTTTAACTCTTCTAATTGCTTCCAACATAAATATGGTACGATAAACAAAAAAAAAACATGTCATAGCTTCACCATTTTAAGCAAGTAACCAAGTCTAGATCCTAGAATATGCCCATATTTTATCATTCACATGCTCTTAAAGTGAATATCTCAAAAATATATGAAAGTAAAGTAAACTAACATGCTGTACCATCCAACAGAGCCATGCTCAAAGGCTCGACAGAGGGAAAACCGAAAGGAAACGAGGCACCAAGGAAGGGGGGAAGGAGAGATACCTCTTTAATGTAAATGTAAAGCACTGTAACACAAGAAATAACTTCAAGGAGGTGTTCTCACAGAAATCTCCTTCCTAAACTCTTCTCACAGCAAAAACCTCTACTCCTCGCCTCCTTAAAAAACTTTTTTTCAACAACCCCAAAATCCAAAAGAAATTCTGTTTTTATGCAGAGAAGAGAGGGGAAGAGGAAGAAGATCACCCCACCCACACACGGTACTCGAATCGGGCCAAAAAAGAAAATGACGCATTCCCTGCTCATTGAAGGCGAAGCAACCGAAACATCCAGGACCAAGTGGCGAGCCTAGTGGCAGTGAGGGAAGCATCGGGAAGAAGAGAAAATTGCTAATCGAGTGTACCAGGGAGCAAGCTCCTCAGAGTTAAAACTACCAAGAAAAGGAAAACCGCAGCTCGGGGAGACTGGCGCGGCTTCGGGAAGGAGGGTCGCGGGCAGAAAATGTCAGGCAAGGACGAACGAGAGGTCAACTTTCTCTCACGTGGATGAGAGGGAGCTCGGTCGGCTCGAGACCGAGAACGGGAAGAGC